>NW_022589725.1:30319969-30416893 GCF_004348235.1 Phoca vitulina
GAAGATGTGGTATATATATATATATATATATACCACATCTTCTTTATTCATTCATCTGTCGGTGGACATCTGTGTTCTTTCCATATTTTGGCTATGGTGGACATTGTTGCTATAAACATTGGGGTGCATGTGCCCCTTCAAATCACTCTTTTTGTATCCTTCGGGTAAATACCTAGTAGTGCAATTGCTGGATTGTAGGGTAGCTCTATTTTTAACTTTTTGAGGAACCTCCATACTGTTTTCCAGAGTGGCTGTCAGGAGTCTTACTGGATTAACTTGCTTACATTCTCACATATCTCATTGTGGTTTTGATTTGTATTTCCTTGATGTCAAGTGTTGTGGAGCATTTTTTCATGTGTTTGTTGGCCATTTGGATGTCTTCTTTGGAGAAATGTCTGTTTATGTATTCTGCCCATTTCTGACTGAACTTTTTGGTTTTTGGGGGTAATGAGTTTGATAAGTTCTTTATAGATTTTGGATACTAGTCCTTTATCTGATAAGACATTTGCAAATGTCTCCTCCCATTCCATAGGTTGCCTCTTAGTTTTGTTGATCGTTTCCTTTGCTGTGCTAAAGCTTTTATCTTGATGAAGCCCAATAGTTCATTTTTCTTTTGTTTCTCTTGCCTTTGGAGATGTGTCTAGCAAGAAGTAGGGAGAGAGGGTCTTAAGCAAACTATGTGCTGAACACGGAGCTGGATACTGGCCTCTATCCCATGACCCTGAGATCACGACCCGAGCCAAAACCAAGAGCTGAACGCTTAACTGACGGCCCCACCCAGATGCCCCCTCAGTGGGAATTCTTTACAGGATGAGTTAGTCACCTACCTAAGGAATTGGGACTTTCTTGGTTTTAAACTGTAAAGTCCCACATCCCAGAAACTCCCTCAGCTAGGATGGGCCACTCTCTTTAGGCCAAGAAGAGGCAGACCTTCTCACTGGAATTATATTACATCCCGTAGTAACCCATTACATCTCCAGTGATCTCTAGTTTACAATTCCACTGGAGGTCAATGCATTTGGCTTCTAGAGTGTGACCACCTCTACCTCTCCACAGCCATTTTCTTCATAGACTCGATTTTCTGTTCCCGAAGGAAACACTTTGATTGCCATGCACATTTTGTAATTTCCCACCTGCTTTTGGGCTGCCTTACTCAAAGACAAGTGGAAAATGTTATTTGTCACAAAAACAAGGCAAAATAACCACCCAATAATGTGCAACACTACATAGGAAACATTAGAGGAGATTCCATCTGCCAATATCCCCACTAGGGGCAAATAATTTCGCATAGACTATTTTCCCCTTATAAATGGACTTGTGTAATGGGTTTTTTCCTCCTAGTATTCAGGAATTTGGGGCATGCTTTATCATATCCTAGTGTTCCTTGCTCTAAAACTGACCTTTGAGTATTCATTTGTAGGAGGTCTGTTGTACATGCATTTTTGGGGGTGTGTTTACAGTTCACAATGACTTCCTTAAACTATGCTCCCTCACTCACAGGGGTGAACTGTGTTCACCCAGTATGATCCCACCTCTCAGGGCACAGTTGATTGGATTGGGCGATGCAGGGAGGCGTTGAGCCCAAACTGTGTTTGTATCTCTGAGGGTGACAAGGAAGGGGGGATTTGAAGAGAAGAATGCAGTCATGTACAGAGAGAAGCAGAGACTGGAAATGAAGAGATAATCCTGCCAGGGCTCTCCAGGACTCCATTTCAGCCCTTCCTGGCCTGACTGCCATTCTTGCTCAGGATGCCCTGGTTCCTAATGCTGAGCCTCCTGTGTTACTTGAATCCATTTCTGTTATTTTTCACCACATTGTTGTGTATAGAACTGCTTCCCTAGGGCCATTCTCTTTTATTTATAGATACAAAATGGGCTATGAGACATGATCTGGGACCACACTTGCCAATGTTTGTTGAGCCCTTGGCTAAGTTCAGGGGAGACAGAGATGAGCACAGCGTCTGCTGTGTGTTCCATCTGCCTAGTCCCTGTGAGTCTGCAGAGAACTGCATTGTGGGAAGATCCTCCATCCCTCACAGGACAAGGTACCATAGCAACCATGGATGCCTGGTTCCAAATGTACCAAACTTTGATGTTTTTAGTTCCAAAGAAGAAAATGAAAAAGCCACCCAAATTTGTTGTCTCTCTTCAAAGGTTATTTTTTTTATTGAGGGAAAAATAATAACAAATCACTGAGTTCTTTTTTGTAAGGTAGATTTGGAGACATAGAGATCTTTTGAGTAGATAGAGAGGCCCAAATAAAAACACAAAAATGTAACTGAAGCTCTGAGACTGGAGCACAAGGATCAAATAACACTTTACCAGAGGGGAGGGGAATGGGGGGATGGGTTAAATAGATGATGGGGATCAAGAAGTGCATTTGTTGTAATGAGCACAGGGTGATGTATGGAAGTGTTGAATTATTATATTGTATACCTAAAACTGATATAACACTGTATGTTAACTGGAATTAAAATAGAAACTTGAAAAAATAAAATAAAAACTTAAAAAAAAAAGGAAAGAAAGGATGCCATCAATGCCAAGGGCAGAGTTTGATTGATAAATTAATTAATTCACCAAGCAAGTGCCTACTATATCCCAACACTAACCAGGCCAAAGGAGCCTAGGTATGTGTAAGACACAAGTTACTGCTCTGTACATCTATGTGGTCTCATCTTCCATTCATAGTGTCAACAAAAATACATGTGCCTACCTTCCCTTTAATAGGAGCTTAGAGAAGCAGAAGGAAGTGTGAGACACAGCTCATCCCCTCCAGGGCCTCATCATCCCGATGGGCTAAGAAAGCATATATGAAATAATGAGCTTTAGCACAAAATGGTGTGTTCAAAGTCTGGGTGGTGCAGGTGAGACCTGTCTGTGGGACTCAAGAGGGAGGGCCCAGTGGGCTGGAGTGATCTGGGAAGGCTTTATTTTTTTTATGTATTTATTTATTTATTTTTATTGTTATGTTGATCACCAAACATTACATCATTAGTTTTTGATGTCGTGTTCCATGATTCATTGTTTGTGCATAACACCCAGTGCTCCATGCAGAACGTGCCCTCTTTAATACCCATCACCAGGCTAACCCATCCTCCCACACCCCTCCCCTCGAGAACCCTCAGTTTGTTTTTCAGAGTCCATCGTCTCTCATGGTTTGTCTCCCCCTCCGATTTCCCCCCCTTCATTCTTCCCCTCCTACTATCTTCTTCTTCTTTTTTTTCTTAACATATAATGTATTATTTGTTTCGGAGGTACTGATCTGTGATTCAACAGTCTTGCACAATTCGCAGCACTCACCATAGCACACACCCTCCCCAGTGCCTATCACCCAGCCATCCCATCCCTCCAACTCCAACCCCCACGCCAGCAACCCTCAGTTTGTTTCCTGAGATTAAGAATTCCTCCTATCAGTGAGGTCATATGATACATGTCTTTCTCTGATTGACTTATTTCGCTCAACATAACACCCTCCAGTTCCATCCACGTCGTTGCAAATGGCAAGATCTCATTCCTTTTGATGGCTGCATAATATTCCATTGTATATACATACTACATCTTCTTTATCCATTCATCTGTCGATGGACATCTTGGCTCTTTCCATAGTTTGGCTATTGTGGACATTGCTGCTATAAACACCGGCGTGCACGTACCGCTTCGGATCCCTACATTTGTATCTTTGGGGTAAATACCCAGTAGTGCAATTGATGGATTGAACGGTAGCTCTATCTTCAACTTTTTGAGGAACCTCCATACTGTTTTGCAGAGTGGTTACACCAGCTTGCATTCCCACCAACAGTGTAGGAGGGTTCCCCTTTCTCCGCATCCCCGCCAACATCTGTCGTTTCCTGACTTGTTAATTTTAGCCATTCTGACTGGTGTGAGGTGGTATCTCATTGAGGTTTTGATTTGGATTTCCCTGATGCCGAGCGATGTTGAGCACTTTTTCATGTGTCTGTTGGCCATTTGGATGTCTTCTATGGAAAAATGTCTGTTCATGTCCTCTGCCCGTTTCTTGATTGGATCATTTGTTCTTTGAGTGTTGAGTTTAAGAAGTTCTTTATAGATTTTGGATCCTAGCCCTTTATCTGATATGTCATTTGCAAATATCTTCTCCCATTCTGTCGGTCGTCTTTTGGTTTTGTTGACTGTTTCTTTTGCTGTGCAAAAGCTTTTTATCTTGATGAAGTGCCAATAGTTCATTTTTGCCCTTGCTTCCCTTGCCTTTGGCGATGTTTCTAGGAAGAACTTGCTGCAGCTGAGGTCGAAGAGGTTGCTGACTGTGTTCTCCTTTAGGATTTGGATGGACTCCTGTCTCACACTGAGGTCTTTCAACCACTTTGAGTCTATTTTTGTATGTGGTGTAAGGAAATGGTCCAGTTTCATTCTTCTGCATGTGGCTGTCCAATTTTCTCAACACCATTTGTTGAAGAGACTGTCTTTTTCCCATTGGACATTCTTTCCTGCTTTGTCAAAGATTAGTTGACCATAGAGTTGAGGGTCCATTTCTGGGCTCTCTGTTCCGTTCCATTGATCTACGTGTCTGTTTTTGTGCCAGTACCATACTGTCTTGATGACGACAGCTTCGTAATAGAGCTGGAAGTCCGGAATTGTGATGCCACCAGCTTTGCTTTTCTTTTTCAACATTCCTCTGGCTATTCGGGGTCTTTTCTGGTTCCATACAAATTTTAGGATTATTTGTTCCATTTCTTTGAAAAAAGTGGATGGTATTTTGATGGGGATTGCATTGAATGTGTAGATTGCTCTAGGTAGCATTGACATGTTCACAATATTTGTTCTTCCAATCCATGAGCATGGAACGTTTTTCCATTTCTTTGTGTCTTCCTCAATTTCTTTCATGAATATTTTATAGTTTTCTGAGTACAGATCCTTTGCCTCTTTGGTTAGATTTATTCCCAGGTATCTTATGGTTTTGGGTGCAATTGTAAGTGGGATCGACTCCTTAATTTCTCTTTCTTCTGTCTTGTTGTTGGTGTATAGGAATGCCACTGATTTCTGTGCATTGATTTTATATCCTGCCACTTGACTGAATTCCTGTATGAGTTCTAGCAGTTTTGGGCTGGAGTCTTTTGGGTTTTCCACATAAAGTATCATATCATCTGCAAAGAGTGAGAGTTTGACTTCTTCTTTGCCGATTTGGATGCCTTTGATTTCTTTTTGTTGTCTGATTGCTGTGGCTAGGACTTCTAATACTATGTTGAATAGCAGTGGTGATAGTGGACATCCCTGCCGCATTCCTGACCTTAGGGGGAAAGCTCTCAGTTTTTCCTGAATGAGAATAATATTCGCTGTGGGTTTTTCATAGATGGCTTTTATGATCTTGAGGTATGTACCCTTGATCCCTATACTCTGAAGAGTTTTGATCAAGAAAGGATGCTGTACTTTGTCAAATGCTTTTTCTGCATCTATTGAGAGGATCATATGATTCTTGTTCTTTCTTTTGTTAATGTATTGTATCACGTTGATTGATTTGCAGATGTTGGACCATCCTTGCAGCCCAGGGATACATCCCACTTGGTCGTGGTGAATAATCCTTTTAATGTACTGTTGGATCCTATTGGCTAGTATTTTGGTGAGAATTTTTGCATCCATGTTCATCAGGGATATTGGTCTGTAATTCTCCTTTTTGATGGGGTCTTTGTCTGGTTTGGGGATCAAGGTAATGGTGGCCTCATAAAACGAGTTTGGAAGTTTTCCTTCCATTTCTATTTTTGGAACAGTTTCAGAAGAATAGGTATTAATTCTTCTTGAAATGTTTGGTAGAATTCCCCCGGGAAGCCATCTGGCCCTGGGCTTTTGTTTGTTGGGAGATTTTTGATGACTGCTTCAATTTCCTTAGTGGTTATAGGTCTGTTCAGGTTTTCTATTTCTTCCTGGTTCAGTTTTGGTAGTTGATACATCTCTAGGAATGCATCCATTTCTTCCAGGTTATCTAATTTGCTGGCATATGTTTGCTCATAATATGTTCTTATGATTGTTTGTATTTCTTTGGTGTTGGTTGTGATCTCTCCTCTTTCATTCATGATTTTGTTGATTTGGGTCATTTCGCTTTTCTTTTTGATAAGTCTGGCCAGGCGTTTATCAATCTTGTTAATTCTTTCAAAGAACCAGCTCCTAGTTTCGTTGATCTGTTCTACTGTTCTTTGGGTTTCTATTTCATTGATTTCTGCTCTGATCTTTATTATTTCTCTTCTCCTGCTGGGTTTAGGCTTTATTTGCTGTTCTTTCTCCAGCTCCTTTAGGTGTAGGGTTAGGTTGTGTATTTGAGACCTTTCTTGTTTCTTGAGAAAGGCTTGTATTGCTATATACTTTCCTCTTAGGACTGCCTTTGCTGCATCCCAAAGATTTTGAACAGTTGTGTTTTCATTTTCATTGGTTTCCATGAATTTTTTTAATTCTTCTTTAATGTCCTGGTTGACCCATTCATTCTTTAGTAGGATGCTCTTTAGTCTCCATGTATTTGAGTTCTTTCTGACTTTCCTCTTGTGATTGAGTTCTAGTTTCAAAGCATTGTGGTCTGAAAATAGGCAGGGAATGATCCCAATCTTTTGGTACTTGTTAAGACCTGATTTGTGACCTAGGATGTGATCTATTCTGGAGAATGTTCCATGGGCACTAGAGAAGAATGTGTATTCCGTTGCTTTGGGATGGAATGTTCTGAATATGTCTGTGAAGTCCATTTGGTCCAGTGTGTCATTTAAAGTCTTTATTTCCTTGTTGATCTTTTGCTTAGATGATCTGTCCATTTCAGTGAGGGGGAGTTAAAGTCCCCCACTCTTATTGTATTGTTGTCGATGTGTTTCTTTGCTTTTGTTATTAATTGCCTTATATAATTGGCTACTCCCATGTTAGGGGCATAGATATTTACAATTGTTGGATCTTCTTGTTGGATAGACCCTTTAAGTAGGATATAGTGTCCTTCCTCATCTCTTATTACAGTCTTTGGTTTAAAGTCTAATTTGTCTGATATAAGAATTGCCACCGCAGCTTTCTTTTGGTGTCCATTAGCATGGTAAATGGTTTTCCACCCCTTCACTTTCAATCTGGGGGTGTCTTTGGGTCTAAAATGAGTCTCTTGCAGACAGCATATCGATAGGTCTTGTTTTTTAATCCAATCTGATAACCTGTGTCTTTTGATTGGGGCATTTAGCCCATTTACATTCAGGGTAACTATTGAAAGATAGGAATTTAGTGCCATTGTATTGCCTGTAAGGTGACTGTTATTGTATATTGTCTGTGTTCCTTTCTGGTCTATGTTGCCTTTAGGCTCGCTCTTTGCTTAGAGGACCCCTTTCAATATTTCTTGTAGGGCTGGTTTTGTGTTTGCAAATTCCTTTAGTTTTTGTTTGTCCTGGAAGCTTGTTATCTCTCCTTCTATTTTCAATGACAGCCTAGCTGGATATAGTATCCTTGGCTGTATATTTTTCTTGTTTAGTGCTCTGAATATATCATGCCAGTCCTTTCTGGCCTGCCAGGTCTCTGTGGATAGGTCTGTTGCCAATCTAATGTTTCTACCATTGTAGGTTACATTTCTCTTCTCCCGAGCTGCTTTCAGGATTTTCTCTTTGTCTCTGAGACTTGTAAGTTTTACTATTAGATGTCGGGGTGTTGACCTATTTTTATTAATTTTGAGAAGGGTTCTCTGTGCTTCCTGGATTTTGATGCCTGTTTCCTTCCCGAAATTAGGGAAGTTCTCTGCTCTAATTTGCTCCAATATACCTTCTGCCCCTCTTTCTCTTTCTTCTTCTTCTGGGATCCCAATTATTCTAATGCTGTTTCATCTTATGGTATCGCTTATCTCTGGAATTTTGCTCTCGTGATCCAGTAGTTGTTTATCTCTCTTTTTCTCAGCTTCTTTATTTTCCATCATTTGGTCTTCTATATCACTGATTCTTTCTTCTGCCTCATTTATCCTAGCAGTTAGAGCCTCCATTTTTGATTGCACCTCATTAATAGCCTTTTTGATTTCGACTTGGTTAGATTTTAGTTCTTTTATTTCTCCAGAAAGGGTTTCTCTAATAACTTCCATGCTTTTTTCAAGCCCAGCTAGTATCTTTAAAGTCATGATTCTGAACTCTAGATCTGACATCATACTAATGTCCATATTGAGTAGGTCCCTGGCAGTCAGTACTACCTCTTGTTCTTTTTGTTGAGGTGATTTTTTCCATCTTGTCATTTTGTCCAGAGGAGAATAGATGAATGAGAGAACAAAATGCTAACAGGGTAACAACGTCCCCAGAAAATATACTGTAAACAAATCAGAAAAGACCTGAAGCCGGGGAAAAAGGAAGGGAAAGAAAGAAAAAAGAAAAAGCAAAAAAAAAAAAAAAAAAAGAAAAAGAAAAAGAAAAAGAGAAAAAAAACAGAACAAAACAACAACAAAAAAACAGAATATGGTCAAATATGATCAGGCTGGTACATAGATCAGTGCCACGCACTAGATTCTGGGTGTATTTTGGTCTGTTAGAAGATAGTGCCTCCCAAAATTTTAAAGAAAGAAAAACTTATATTGTACAAAAATAAGGGTTGATATGATGAAGGGATGGAATATGACTGTAAAGATGAAAATTATAAAAAAATTTTATAAAAGGAATTGATAAGAAGTTGTTTGAAAAAAGAAAAGAGGATTAAAAAAAAGAGAAAGAAAAAAAAGGGAGAGAATGTGATCAGGCAGGAGAGTAGAACAAGACCATACACTAGAGATTTAGGGTATATTTTGATCTGTTAGAAGAAACTATCTCAAAATTTTAAAGAGAGAACAATTTATATATATATGCCAAAAATAAGGGTAACTACTATGAAGGGATAGAATATGACTCTAAAAATGAAAAATAAAAATGTTTTTTTTAAAAAGGGATTGATAAGATGTTGGTTTTAAAAGGGAAAAAGAAAAATTCAAAAAAAAAAAAAAGACAGTTAAAAAAAAAATTAACTTTGAAAGACTAAAGAATCATGGTAAAAAAGCCATGGATTCTATGTGCAGTATTCCCCTAGCGCTGGAGTTCTGCCGTTCTCATTATCGGTAAACTTGGTCTTGGCTGGGTGTTCTTGCTGATCTTCTGGAGGAGGGACCTGTTGCCGTGGTTCCCAAATGTCTTTGCCGGAGGTGGAATTGCCCCGCCCTTGCCAGGTCCGGGGCTAAGTAATCTGCTCGGGTTTGCTCTCGGGAGCTTTTGTTCCCTGCAAGCTTTCTCTACAGCTTTGGAAGATGAGAGTGAAAATGGCGGCCTCCCAATCTCTGCCCCAGAGGAGCTGAGAACTCGGGGCCCCGCTCCTCAGTGAGCCCCCAGAGAAAAGCAGTCAGTCACTCCCTTCTCCCTGGTCTCTGGCCACACTCCGTACTCTCCCGGCCCGTGACCGAGTGTTTCTATCTCTGGCACACGACCTCGTGTGGAGTCTCCAAACCCAGCAGATCCCTGCCGTGCACTCCTGCGCCTCTCCTCCCAGGGGAGGAAGGGGAGTCTCCCCGGATCTGCCGCTTGTTGGGTCCCTGCTGGAGGAGCAGTGGCCCGACTGTGCCGCGGATCACGGTTTATGGCAACCCCGAGCTGAGAGCCCGCACCTCGGCTCCGTCTCCCAGCCAGCTTCCCTGCTCCGATACCTGGGAGCTCTGCCGCACTCAGGCACCCCAGGTCTTTCTGTGACACCGAGGGTCCTGAGACCACATTGTCCCGCAAGGGTTCCACCCCCCCACTTAGCCATGGGAGCGACGTCCCTCAGCGGAGCAGACTTCTAAAAGTTCCGATTTTGTGCTCCGCGGCTCTATCACTTGCCAGAAGCAGCCTACGGAGGCCCCTCCCCTGCCGTCTATCCTCCCAAATATCGCCTCGGATTCACTTCTCCGCACGTCCTACCTTCCAGAAAGTGGTCGCTTTTCTGTTCAGAGAGTTGTTGCTATTCCTTTCTTCAATCTCCTGTTGAGTTTGTAGGTGTTCACAATGTTTTGATCCCTATCCAGCTGAATTCCTGAGACCAGACGAAATCCAGGTCTCCTACTCCTCTGCCATCTTGCTCCACCTGAGAAGGCTTTATTGAGGAGGCAAGTCTTGTCCCTCAAATGAGAGAATTTTTGCTGGGCAGAGAGATGGAGGGAGGGTGTTCCAAGGGGAGGGTGTTGGAGGTGACACAGTGTATTCCTGTCTCAGCAGCTAGGTTGGCTGAATCGTGGCCTGGGAAGCCAGGCTGGGTATGGTTTGTGGAGACCCTCTGTAGGGAATGTGAAGCCATGAAAAGTTTGAGAATAAGGAGTGCCACATACAAAGTTTGGCTCCATACAGCTTATTCCTCCTGGTGTTGACAGAATGTGTGGAGCACTAGAGGCTGGAGCCCTATTTGGATGTATAGCCATAGCTGGGGTGAGACATGCGAGTGTTAGGACATTCTTTAAATGACCTAACAAAAAAAGCTGTAGTTGAAAGTCTGGAATCACCTTGCTTCCTGGGTCTGTGGGGTTTTCTTCTAGGGAGCTGATTTTATTTGATATGATGCGTTTTTCAGGACATGCTACTTCAAAATATGGCACCTTGGCATATGGAATTATCTCAAGCTGAAGGAGTTTGAGAAAACTATAGAAGCAGGAAAGTCACTGTGACCCCCAACCCCACCTACCCCTCACCCTTCTTCGCTGAAATAGGTCATAAAACTTCCATGTGAAAGATACCCTCCCTGTATCAGGAGGAAGTAAGACATTCTTATTACCAGAGCCTGGCATTTCGGGAGTCAAGAAATCTTACAAACAAACCTTGTTAAACTCACCCTTATCTTCATAATTTCCTCTTCACCATTTACTACCCCTAGCGCAAACCCCTTTGTCTTGTCAGTTCTTCACAAATTTATCATTTCTTTGTCTAAAAGGTATAAAAGCATCTTGTTCTGGTCACTCCTTCAGGTCTTCATTCTCTAGTGAAGCCTCCCATGTACACGTAAAAATTCAATAAAATTTGTATGCTTTTCTCCTGTTAATCTATCTTTGTCAGTTTAAATTTTTGGACCCATCCAGGGATCCTAAGAGGGTCGAGGAAAATGTTTTCCTCCCCTATAGATGCCGATACTGTTTATAGACATCCCAATGACTGAGGGTATATGAATAGGGAAGCTGTGGAATAGCGAGTGAATCTGGCCTGAGCAAGGCCACAACAGTGTCCAAGAAATGGTGTTGAGCTATATTCACCCAAGAGAGGAGACAAAGGTAGTTATATTGCTCAGAGGGCTCAGAAAACCCAACCGTCCAAGTTTGCAAATCTCGCAGTATTAGTACCCTGTCTGCCTCTGCGTTCACTGTTAGTGCATGCTAAGGGCTTTTTACTGCATGTACCTCCAGCTCTCCACCTGAGGGCGTTCTCTGATATGCTTGGTCAAAGATGGGTAGGCAGAAGTTCATACCCCTGGAAAAAGCCCTCAGCAAACCATGGCGGTATTGATAGGTTCATACCCCCAATTCCTCACCATTGTCCCCAGGATGGGACAGCTCTGTGCCATGTTCTACACCATCTTGATTGATCCTCAGTTGCCCACAGTGGGGTCCTGATCTATCCTACATCCTTTATTGACTGGCTTCTCTTCCCTGCCTCATTTCCCCATTCCTCTAGTGGTACTTCCTGGGGCCACCTCCCAAATAAATTATGTGCACTCAAATTCTCATTTCAGGATCTGTTTTTAGGGATTCCAACCTAAGACAAATCAATCAAAACCAAATAACTGGTATTCTGCATCTAGATATTCTCCTTTAGCAGAAGGGAAATTGGAATCACTGCTTATTGGACCATGAGCTTTAATTCTTAGCCTTTCTGGGGAAGGGACTCTCTGGGTCTACTTATCCAGATATAGATAAGTTACTGGTAGCTTGCTGTGGGTGTCTCCCAAGTCCTGTGCTTGCTCTGGGCCACCACCTTCACTTAAGTGTTGTAGTATCTTCATGTTTCTATCAATCAAGTGGACATGCAGGGACAGTTTGTGAGAATCAGCTTTGCATTGTTTGGTAGCTCTGTAGATGGAAGAGGGTGTGTGGTTGCTGTGTGGCATTTGGAGGTAAGGCCAGATCTAGGGATGGAGGGTAGGTGGCAGCAAAGTCTTGGTCATATCTGTTGGAACTTAACATCCTCTTTTCCTTGTGTTAGAGATGTATTTCAGGCTTACCACTCCAGAGGTTTGAAGTTTTTTTCTAGTCGTGACTGTTTTTGAACAAGCCGACATCTGCATCCTCGAACTCAGCACCCCCTACGGCCATATTGTTTCTGAAACTTTACACAGTCAAGTGTGTAAATTTAAAAATTTAAAGTCAGGAAAGAGATGATTCCAATAAAAGCAAATTAGGGAGGACTCAAATCTTACAAATCCACTTGTCTGCACATCTGAGGCCGAAAATTTTTAGTGCCTGTGAGTAAAAGTAATTGCTTAACTCCCACTGACTTTCCTTAGATCCTCTTTCTGAGCCTGACTCTTCTATGGCTTCTTACAGAGGCAAGTAAATGGGACTGAATGGTTTCCAAAGCAGAGAGCCTATAAAACATCAAATGTGCATCAAAAAATCAGGAAAGATGTAATTATTGATTTTGAAGATCAAAAAGTGATTCTAAATAACTGAGAATATTAGTACTATTGTCCTTTAGGTAACACAGTCAATTATCAAAAGAGCTATGAGAACATTTTTGGGGGGCAATTTTATTCCCACTGATGTTTTAAACTTTCTCTGTAAGATCACAGGTGAGCTCCAATCTCAGCTTGTCTGAGTGTCTGAAATGGGCCTTCCTAACCACAGCCATCATCATGAAATCCTACTTCTTTTTATGTTCCCTCTGGACTTCTGCTTATCAAGAGGGTGACTTTGAGGACAAAGTTAGCAATGACATAAATAACCAGTCCATCTGTAATTAGCTTTCATGATGGGTCAAGGGGGCTTGGCCAGTGTTTTTCATCCCAGAGACCCCAGTAGAGTCAGAGAATGTGTACAGTACCAGAAGATCTTGATAACATGCTAAGAAGACAAAGGAGTCTCCCCTTGGTGTGATGAGAGCCTTTGATGAAGTGTTGAAATGACTTATATGGTAGAGGAGGGGGATTGGATCAAAATACCCCAAAGATACAGATGTAGTGAAAAGGAGGGGCAGCTGCACCCCAAGGTTCATAGCAGCAATGTCCATAATAGCCAAACTGTGGAAGGAGCCAAGATGTCCTTCAACAGATGAATGGACAAAGAAGATGTGGTTCATATATACAATGGAATATTACTCAGCCATCAGGATGAATATCTACCATTTACATCGACATGGATGGAACTGGAGGTTATTATGCTAAGTGAAATAAGTCAATCAGAGAAACACAATCATCATATGGTTTCACTCATATGTGGAACATAAGGAATAGTGCAGAGGACAATAGGGGAAGTGAGGGAATACTGAATGGGAAGAAATCAGAGAGGGAGACAAACCATATGAGACTCTTGACTCTGGGAAACAAACTGAGGGTTGAGGAAAGGAAGGTGGTTGGGGGTCGGGGTAACTGGGTGAAGGGCATTAAAGACGGCACATGATATGATGAGCACTGGTGTTATATTCAACTAATGAATCATTGAACATCATATCAAAAACTAATGATGTACTATACCTTGGCTAATTGAATTTAAATTAAAAAAAAGATACCAGAATGAGCACAATTGCGAACCATGCCCCCTCCTGCACTAGATCTCTAGAAATTACAGAAAAGACATAAAACAATCCATTATGCTTCTGTAAAATGTCACATATTGCTTTTGATGGGCCTGAAATTATGAGGAATGCTTAAAAGCCAGTAAAGAGATGAGATTAGATTGAAAGTGAAGTTCACCAATCAAAACATGTACAGGTGAAGATTCTTTTTTTATTTTTTATTATTATGTTAATCACCATACATTACATCATTAGTTTTTGATGTAGTGTTCCATGATTCATTGTTTGTGCATAACACCCAGTGCTCCATGCAGAACATGCCCTCTTTAATACCCATCACCAGGCTAACCCATCCTCCCACCCCCCTCCCCTCTAGAACCCTCAGTTTGTTTTTTAGAGTCTATCATCTCTCATGGTTCATCTCCCCCTCTGATTTCCCCCCCTTCGTTCTTCCCCTCCATGCAGGTGAAGATTCTTTAGAAGATGAGAGCAGTCCAGGGGTATTGCATGAGGGCTCCAGCAGAGCTCGGAGCTTGAGGTTGTCAGACACAGAGAGAGGGGCCCTTGGGGTCTCCTGCCCAGGTAATTGATAGGGTATTGCTAGAGCAGCCAGATAGGTTGCCACCTATTTTTGTCAAGCAGCAGCAGGCAGGTGGGAGCATCTGTAATTGGGAAAGAGGACAGTGTACCAGGTAGATGTTGCTGTCAGGAATTGACAAGCTACTGACACATAACATCTTGATATGAAGTATCTCGCAAACACCTGTAGTGTTTCCATCAAATCTGTGAACAAGACAAAGGCAGCACAGACATCACTATTAAACGTTATACTAGAGGCCAATGCAATAAGAGTTAAAATGAGATATTTGGAGATGATAGGATTACTGAGGAAAATCAAAGAAAATCGAGTGACAGTTATTGGAACTAGTTAGATTTCTATAAAGTGGTCTGATGTAAGCTCCACATAAAACGTCAAAAGATTTCTTAAACATTAGCAGTAATAAATTAGAATGTGTAGTACAATCTGTGATTCCATAACCACAAAATTAGAAAATACCTAGTAATAAATGTAATAGCAAATGTGTAAGATCTACATGAAAAAGATTACAAATCTTCTTATGAAATGTCACTGGTAGAGATCTGAGTAAGTGAAGAGCCATATTGTATTTCTATACTATTTGTCAGTTCTCACTAAATTAATCCATAAAACACGAAAGGATTTTTAAAAAGCATAAGAGGGAGTGCATTATAGATTCTTGCCTTATCCACTATAAAAATATATAATGATATATATTATATACAATAAATTAAAGGCCAAATGCACAAGTAATAACTATAAAAGTATTAGAAGAAAATATAAGAACAATTGTTAATAATCTTGGGATAGAGAAATTTTCTTAAGACACAATACAGGGGGGAACATAATTGATAGATTTTAATAGATTACATCAAAATTAAAGCTTCTGTATAACAAATGGTATCATAAAACCATTCAATTACAATAAGGTAATAACCAGCAAATATTTGTAACATATGGCAGTTAAATGATTCATATTCAGACTACATAAAGCACTCCAAAAAGCAATCAGAAAAAGGTAAAACAGTGCTATATACAAATGAGTGTGTCTGAATCACAGAATTACCATAAACTTAGAAGTGCAGACAAAATATATTTTACTTTATTTCTCTATGCTTGATCTTATCTCTTCTATTGGGATCCCATAATTTGGTGCACTCTAGTAAACTTAACGTGAACTAATACATTAAGCAGTTTCTTTTTTTTCTTTTCCTTCTTTTTAAAATTTTTTATTGTTATGTAAATCACCATACATTACGTCATTAGTTTTTGATGTAGTGTTCCATGATTCATTGTTTGTGTATAACACCCAGTGCTCCATGCAGAAGGTTAAGCAGTTTCTTTAGGTAGACACCAGTCTCATTTGGATAAGATGCCTAGGCTTTCTGACTTCCACCCCTCCCTCCTTGCACACTAAGATGCATCTGAGTGTGTGGATGAGTCTGTGGTTTGTGTGGCCTTGTGATGATGAGAACAAGTAGAGGATTCATGAGGTGCCTGGGTGGCTCAGTCAGTTAAGTGTCTGACTCTTGATTTCAGCTCAGGTCATGATCTCAGGGTTGTCAGGCCCTGTGCTCAGCAGGGAGTCTGCTTGAGATTCTCTCTCTCCCTCTCCCTCTGTCCCTCCTCCTGCACACACACACTCTCTCTCAAATAAATAAATAAATCTTTTTTTTTTTCTTTAAAGAACAAGCAGAGGATTCATATGTTGACTTCTGGATCCTCCCTCATGTCACCTCAGTTGGTGGATTGTGGCAGTCCGGGTGTCACCTGTCCCATACCCAAGTCTTTGATCTCCATTAGCATCTGTAGCTGAAGTCTGCATCAATGTCTTGGGTTCTGGTCTCTCTCCAGCCAGGTCAATACCTGTGGCCCGTTCTGGCTGATCAGACCCCACTGCTGCCCTCACTATGTTCCGCCTGAGGTCTACCTATGTCCCCAAAGCCATGTGGCCAATCCTGCAGCTCTTACCTGTGAATGAACTACTTCCCTTCATCAGTGTCCTTCTCCCCCTTTGGCATGCTCCCCAGCTAGACACCCAGATTCCTTGGCACCTGGAGAGGCTGCAAGGAACCCTGGGTTCCACCAGTGCCACATGGAGGGTTGCCAAATAAAATGCAGGCTATCCAGTTAAATTTGAATTTCAGATGAACAACAAATAGTTTTTTAGTATAAGTATGTCCCAAATATTGCATGTCTCAAATATTGTATGGTGCATAGTTACACTAAAAAATTATTCATTGTTTATCTGAAATTCAAATTTAACTGGGCAGTCTTTATTTTTATTTTCTAGATCTGTCAACACTAGCCATGTGGGAACCAGGGGCTGCTTGGGAAGGCTTAACTCAAGCCCTTCCTTCTGCCTGTCACTTCTGCCACCTTGCGCACTGGGTTGAGTTAGTTGTGCCCACTCCTGCTGGGGCTGGGGTTGAGTGTGAGACCATCTCCTTCCACAACTGTGGAAGGGAGGGGAGGTTGAAGTTCTCCTGCTTTTTGCTTTCCTCACAATTTATACACACATCTCCACTCCTTCAACTCAGAGCAGCTGAACTAGAACAAGTGCCTCTTGGCAAGCTACTGGCCTCTCCTTTGATGGTCTGCACCCCCTTTCCTTAAGTCCTCCAAGCTCTTGATAAGTTAAAGGAGGGAGATAAAGTAATTGAGAAAATCTCTTTCTCTCTGCCCAGAGCCTGGGTTTAGAGCCCATTATCTTGCTGTGAACTCCAACCTTATTTTGAATATTGGAATGTGAATATTAATTCTTGGTATCACTGCTGAAGATAATTCTAAAATCCCTCCCTGGAGTCCCCAGCCCCAAGCCCAGCTGAATTCCTCATGCTCACTAGAGAAAGTCCACTAAGGTATAATTTTCAAGAAGTTAGAAACATGACTCTTATACAAATATAAAATGAACATATGCCAAAGGTTTTATTTAACTCATTAATTATTAAAGGAATCAGTCAGTTGTTAAAACAGGTTCAAATCAGAATTTGAGTTACAGAAAGTTATATCCTCTCTGGGACAAAATCCATTTATATTGCTATGGACAGGAACAATTTACATTGCTACTACTTGTCTTCAGTTTCACTGCTACCCTTACAGGTGTGTAAAATAGCCTAACCAATGGAAAGTTAGTCAGAGGCACTCATCTCTATGGAATTAGAAAGTCCCTGGAGGGTTCCCTTGGCCATATCCAGGTTTCCACTGAGACGATACCCAAGGATCTCTTGCTCATTCCCGAATCTTGGGCAGTTTTTCCTTAAAAAAGTATAATATTCTCTTGAGCACTGGGTGTTATATGCAGCTAATGAATCATTGAACACTACATCAAAAACTAATGATGTACTTATATTGGCTAACTGAACATAATAATTTTTTTTAACCTGTTAAAAATACTAGAAGATAACCAATTCAAAGAAGAGGAAATATGAATGGCCAATTAATATAAGACTCTTGTATTATGCTCAATCTCATCAGCATATGCATGGAAAATCCATAATAAAACAACAGAAGAATTTTCATCAGTTATATGAGGATTTTTTTTTTTTTAAGATTTTATTTATTTGACAGAGAGAGACACAGCGAGAGAGGGAACACAAGCAGGGGGAGAGGGAGAGGGAGAAGCAGGCTTCCCGCTGAGCAAGGAGCCTGACATGGGGCTCGATCCCAGGACCCTGGGATCATGACCTGAGCCAAAGGCAGACGCTTAACGACTGAGCCACCCAGGCACCCGAGGAATTTGAGAAACAAGACAGAGGATCATAGGGGAAGGGAGGGAAAAATGAAACAAGATGAAACCAGAAGAGAGAGACAAACCATAAAAGACTCTTAATCTCAGGAAATAAACTGAGGGTTGCTGGAGTGGAGGGGGGTGGGAGGGGTGGGGTGGCTGGGTGATGGACACTGGGGAGGGTATGTACTATGGTGAGCACTGTGAATTGTGTAAGACTGATGAATCACAGACCTGTACCCCTGAAACAAATAATACAGTATATATTAAGAAAAAAATTAAAAAAACAGAATTTTCATCAGTTAATAACCAGGGTGGAGAAGCAAAGACTCCCATGCTTTGATGTTGGAAGTATAAATTGGTTGCATTTGTTTTGAGTACTGTTTGGTACTGTCTACTGAAATTTTAAATGCGTGGGTATTACCCCAGCTATTTCACATGTAGGTATATCTCCTAGAGAGACATTCACAAACATGCAAATGAACAATCATGATAGAACCATTCATTCATGTACCAAATGTTCATAAAATGCTTACTGTATGCCAAGCTCAGAGATGCTTAAGATAAATCAGTGAGCAAACCAGGCAAAGATCCCTGCTCTGGTGGAACTTGTATTCTCATGGGGGTAGGTGGACAATAAACAATTAATATAAGGAATATGTAAATTCTCTAGTATTTCAAAAGATAATAAATATAAGGGAGTATAAGGGAGGAAAAATTTTCCTTGATGCTCTTAGGGTCCCTGGCTGGGTCTGAACATTAAACTAACAAAGATTAACAGGAAAAAAGAATACGCATTTATTTAAAATAAGTTTTATGTGACATGGGAACCTTCGTTAGGAAATGAAAACCTGAAGAAATAAACCTGTGTATTTTTATGCTAGGTTTAATGAAGAGTGGACAGTCATGGAGGAATATGTTAGGTTAAGGAATAGGAGCTAAACATAGTAAACTGGGGGAAACTTACTGCTAAATTCAGATGCTTCTTGCCATCTCTTTGTCCTTGGAGATAAGAATGCTCTTTTCTCTGGGTATAGAGAGGGTACCTGTCGAGTGAGGGTTTATGACCTGTTCCAGGGGAGAAGGGTGGGGAGAAGGTCAGAATGACCTTCTTGCTTCTACTGTTTTCTCAAACTCCTTCAGCTTAACATATTCAAGATGCAAAGGTGACTTATTCTGGGGTAGTGTGTCCTGAACTCTATCGGAAGAATCAGAAGTACTGGGGGGTGGGGGGTTGGTGAGAGCAGGGAATAGGTTTCAAAATTAAATAAGGCGGTTGGGGTGGCCGTCACTGAGATGAGATCTGAGAAAGCCTTGGAGGTGAGGGAAGGAGTCATGCAGGTGTCCTGGGGAACAACAAGGGCAAAGATCCTGAGCTGGGAGTGGGCTTGGCATGTCTGAGAAATAGCAAGGAAGCCTGGATACTTGGAGCATTGTGGATGCAGGCAGGGCATTTCTTGTTCCATTAAAAAAATAGCATTTATTTTAAGAAGCTAAAAATAAACTTAAAAATATTTAATAGCTACAGTCATTGACTTTCTCAAACTCTACATGATAATGCTTCAATCTCATTTTTTTTCTGTTTACTTTTGTTTTTAATTTTTATTGTTATGTTAATCGCCATACATTACATCATTAGTATTTGATGTAGTGTTCCATGATTCATTGTTTGTGTATAACACCCAGTGCTCCATGCAGAACCTGCCATCTTTAATACCCATCACCAGGCTAACCCATCCTCCCACCCTCTCCCCTCTAGAACCCTCAGTTTGTTTTTCAGAGTCCATTGTCTCTCATGATTCATCTCCCCCTCTGATTTTCCCCCTTCATTCTTCCCCTCCTGCTATCTTCTTCTTCTTTTTTTTTAACATATGATGTATTATTTGCTTCAGAGGTACAGATCTGTGATTCAACAGTCTTGCACAATTCACAGTGCTCACCATAGCACATACCCTCTCCAATGTCTATCACCCAGCCACCCCATCCCTCCCACCCCCCACCGCTCCAGCAACCCTCAGTTTGTTTCCTGAGATTAAGAATTCCTCATATCAGTGAGGTCATATGATACATGTCTTTCTCTGTTTGACTTATTTCGCTCAGCATAACACCCTCCAGTTCCATCCATGTCATTGCAAATGGCAAGATCTCATTCCTTTTGGTGGCTGCATAATATTCCATTGTATATATAGACCACATCTTCTTTATCCATTCATCTGTCGATGGACATCTTGGCTCTTTCCATAGTTTGGCTATTGTGGACATTGCTGCTAGAAACAGCGGGGTGCACATACCCCTTCAGATCCCTACATTTGTATCTTTGGGGTAAATACCCAGTAGTGCAATTGCTGGATCGTATGGTAGCTCTATTTTCAACTTTTTGAGGAACCTCCATACTGTTTTCCAGAGTGGCTGCACCAGCCTGCATTCCCACCAACAGAGTAGGAGGGTTCCCCTTTCTCCGTATCCCTGCCAACATCTGTCGTTTCCTGACTTGTTAATTTTAGCCATTCTGACTGGTGTGAGGTGGTATCTCATTGAGGTTTTGATTTGGATTTCCCTGATGCCGAGCGATATTGAGCACTTTTTCATGTGTCTGTTGGCCATTTGGATGTCTTCTTTGGAAAAATGTCTGTTCATGTCTTCTGCCCATTTCTTGATTGGATCATTTGTTCTTTGAGTGTTGAATTTAAGAAGTTCTTTATAGATTTTGGATACTAGCCCTTTATCTGATATGTCATTTGCAAATATCTTCTCCCATTCTGTCGGTCGTCTTTTGGTTTTGTTGACTGTTTCTTTTGCTGTGCAAAAGCTTTTTATCTTGATGAAGTCCCAATAGTTCATTTTTGCCCTTGCTTCCCTTGCCTTTGGCAATGTTTCTAGGAAGAAGTTGCTGTGGCTCAGGTCGAAGAGGTTGCTGACTGTGTTCTCCATTAGGATTTTGATGGACTGCTGTCTCACATTGAGGTCTTTCAACCATTTTGAGTCTATTTTTGTGTGTGGTGTAAGGAAATGGTCCAGTTTCATTCTTCTGCATGTGGCTGTCCAATTTTCCCAACACCATTTGTTGAAGAGACTGTCTTTTTTCCATTGGACATTCTTTCCTGCTTTGTCAAAGATTAGTTGACCATAGAGTTGAGGGTCCATTTCTGGACTCTCTGTTCTGTTCCATTGATTGATTGTCTGTTTTTGTGCCAGTATTATACGATCTTGATGATCACAGCTTTGTAATAGAGCTGGAAGTCCGGAATTGTGATGCCACCAGCTTTGCTTTTCTTTTTCAACATTCCTCTGGCTATGCGGGGTCTTTTCTGGTTCCATACAAATTTTAGGATTATTTGTTCCATTTCTTTGAAAAAAGTGGATGGTATTTTGATGGGGATTGCATTGAATGTGTAGATTGCTCTAGGTAGCATTGACATCTTCACAATATTGGTTCTTCCAATCCATGAGCATGGAACGTTTTTCCATTTCTTTGTGTCTTCCTCAATTTCTTTCATGAATATTTTATAGTTTTCTGAGTACAGATCCTTTGCCTTTTGGTTAGATTTATTCCCAGGTATCTTATGGTTTTGGGTGCAATTGTAAATGGGATCGACTCCTTAATTTCTCTTTCTTCTGTCTTGTTGTTGGTGTATAGGAATGCCACTGATTTCTGTGCATTGATTTTATATCCTGCCACTTGACTGAATTCCTGTACGAGTTCTAGCAGTTTTGGGCTGGAGTCTTTTGGATTTTCCACATAAAGTATCATATCATCTGCAAAGAGTGAGAGTTTGACTTCTTCTTTGCCGATTTGGATGCCTTTGATTTCTTTTTGTTGTCTGATTGCTGTGGCTAGGACTTCTAATACTATGTTGAATAGCAGTGGTGATAGTGGACATCCCTGCCGCGTTCCTGACCTTAGGGGGAAAGCTCTCAGTTTTTCCCCATTGAGAATGATATTCGCTGTAGGTTTTTCATAGATGGCTTTTATGATCTTGAGGTATGTACCCTTGATCCCTATACTCTGAAGAGTTTTGATCAAGAAAGGATGCTGTACTTTGTCAAATGCTTTTTCTGCATCTATTGAGAGGATCATATGATTCTTGTTCTTTCTTTTGTTGATGTATTGTATCACGTTGATTGATTTGTGGATATTGAACCAACCTTGTAGCCCAGGGATACATCCCACTTGGTCGTGGTGAATAATCCTTTTAATGTACTGTTGGATCCTATTGGCTAGTATTTTGGTGAGAATTTTTGCATCCATGTTCATCAGGGATATTGGTCTGTAATTCTCCTTTTTGATGGGGTCTTTGTCTGGTTTGGGGATCAAGGTAATGGTGGCCTCATAAAACGAGTTTGGAAGTTTTCCTTCCATTTCTATTTTTGGAACAGTTTCAGAAGAATAGGTATTAATTCTTCTTGAAATGTTTGGTAGAATTCCCCCGGGAAGCCATCTGGCCCTGGGCTTTTGTTTTTTGGGAGATTTTTGATGACTGCTTCAATTTCCTTAGTGGTTATAGGTCTGTTCAGGTTTTCAGTTTCTTCCTGGTTCAGTTTTGGTAGTTGATACATCTCTAGGAATGCATCCATTACTTCCAGGTTATCTAATTTGCTGGCATATGTTTGCTCATAATATGTTCTTATGATTGTTTGTATTTCTTCGGTGTTGGTTGTGATCTCTCCTCTTTCATTCATGATTTTGTTGATTTGGGTCATTTTGCTTTTCTTTTTGATAAGTCTGGCCAGGCATTTATCAATCTTGTTAATTCTTTCAAAGAACAAGCTCCTAGTTTCGTTGATCTGTTCTACTGTTCTTTGGGTTTCTATTTCATTGATTTCTGCTCTGATCTTTATTATTTCTCTTCTCCTGCTGGGTTTAGGCTTTATTTGCTGTTCTTTCTCCAGCTCCTTTGGTGTAGGGTTAGGTTGTGTATTTGAGACCTTTCTTGTTACATGAGAAAGGCTTGTATTGCTATATACTGTCCTCTTAGGACTGCCTTTGCTGCATCCCAAAGATTTTGAACAGTTGTGTTTTCATTTTCATTGGTTTCCATGAAATTTTTTTTAATTCTTCTTTAATGTCCTGGTTGACCCATTCATTCTTTAGTAGGATGCTCTTTAGCCTCCATGTATTTGAGTTCTTTCCGACTTTCCTCCTGTGATTGAGTTCTAGTTTCAAAGCATTGTGGTCTGAAAATAGGCAGGGAATGATCCCAATCTTTTGGTACTTGTTAAGACCTGATTTGTGACCTAGGATGTGATCTATTCTGGAGAATGTTCCATGGGAACTAGAGAAGAATGTGTATTCCGTTGCTTTGGAATGGAATGTTCTGAATATGTCTGTGAAGTCCATTTGGTCTAGTGTGTCATTTAAAGTCTTTATTTCCTTGTTGATCTTTTGCTTAGATGATCTGTCCATTTCAGTGAGGGGGTGTTAAAGTCCCCCACTATTATTGTATTGTTGTTGATGTGTTTCTTTGCTTTTGTTATTAATTGCCTTATATAATTGGCTACTCCCATGTTAGGGGTATAGATATTTACAGTTGTTAGATCTTCTTGTTGGATAGACCCTTTAAGTAGGATATAGTGTCCTTCCTCATCTCTTATTACAGTTTTTGGTTTAAAATCTAATTTTTCTGATATAAGGATTGCCACCCCAGCTTTCTTTTGGTGTCCATTAGCATGGTAAATGGTTTTCCACCCCCTCACTTTCAATCTGGGGGTGTCTTTGAGTCTAAAATGAGTCTCTTGCAGACAACATATTGACGGGTCTTGGTTTTTAATCCAATCTGATAGCCTGTGTCTTTTGATTGGGGCATTTAGCCCATTTACATTCAGGGTAACTATTGAAAGATAGGAATTTAGTGCCATTGTATTGCTTGTAAGGTGACCGTTATTGTATATTGTCTGTGTTCCTTTCTGGTCTATGTTGCTTTTAGGCTCTCTCTTTGCTTAGAGGACCCCTTTTGATATTTCTTGTAGGGCTGGTTTCATGTTTGCAAATTCCTTTAGTTTTTGTTTGTCCTGGAAGCTTTTTATCTCTCCTTCTATTTTCAATGACAGCCTAGCTGGATATAGTATTCTTGGCTGCATATTTTTCTCATTTAGTGCTCTGAATATATCCTGCCAGTCCTTTCTGGCCTGCCAGGTCTCTGTGGATAGGTCTGTTGCCAATCTAATGTTTCTACCATTGTAGTTTACATTTCTCTTCTCCCGAGCTGCTTTCAGGATCTTCTCTTTGTCCCTGAGACTCGTAAGTTTTACTATTAGGTTTTGGGGTGTTGATCTATTTTTATTGATTTTGAGAGGGGTTCTCTGTGCCTCCTGGATTTTGATGCCTGTTTCCTTCCCCAAATTAGGGAAGTTTTCTGCTATAATTTGCTCCAATTCTGCCTTCTGCCAGAATACCTTCTGCCCCTCTCTCTCTTTCTTCTTCTTCTGGGATCCCAATTATTCTAATGCTGTTTCGTCTTATGGTATCACTTATCTCTTGAATTCTGCCCTCGTGTTCCAGTAGTTGTTTATCTCTTTTTTTCTCAGCCTCTTTAGTTTCCATCATTTGGTCTTCTATATTGCTGATTCTTTCTTCTGCCTCATCTATCCTAGCAGTTAGCACCCCCAGTTTTGATTGCACCTCATTAATAGCCTTTTTGATTTTGACTTGGTTAGATTTTAGTTCTTTTATTTCTCCAGAAAAGGTTTCTCTAATAACTTCCATGCTTTTTTCAAGCCCAGCTAGTAGTTTTAAAGTCATGATTCTGAACTCTAGATCTGACATCATACTAATGTCCGTATTGAGTAGGTCCCTGGCAGTCAGTACTACCTCTTGTTCTTTTTGTTGAGGTGATTTTTTCCATCTTGTCATTTTGTCCAGAGGAGAATAGGTGAATGAGAGAACAAAATGCTAACAGGGTAACAACGTCCCCAGAAAATATACTCTAAACAAATCGGAAAAGACCTGAAGGCAGGGGAAAAGAAAGGGAAAGAAAGAAAAAAGAAAAAGAAAAAAAAAAAAAAGAAGAAGAAAAAGATAAAAACAAATAAAAACAGAACAAAACAAAAAAAACCCAGAATATGGTCAAATATGATCAGGTTGGTGCATAGATCAGTGCCACACACTAGATTTTGGGTGTATTTTGGTCTGTTAGAAGAAAGTGCCTCCCAAAATTTTAAAGAAAGAAAAACTTATATATGTACAAAAATAAGGGTTGATATGATGAAGGGATGGAATATGACTGTAAAGATGAAAATTATAAAAAAATTTATAAAAGGAAATGATAAGAAGTTGTTTGAAAAAAGAAAGAAGAGGATTTAAAAAAAAACAAGAAAAAAAAAGGGAGAGAATATGATCAGGCAGGAAGACTAGAACAAAGCCATACACTAGAGATTTAGGGTATATTTTGATCTGTTAGAAGAAACTGTATCTCAAAATTTTAAAGAGAGAACAACTTATATATATATGCAAAAATAAGGGTAACTACTATGAAGGGATAGAATATGACTCTAAAAATGAAAAATAAAAATGTTTTTTAAAAAAGGGATTGATAAGATGTTGTTTGAAAAAGGGAAAAATAAAAATTCAAAAAAAAAGACAGTTAAAAAAAATTAACTTTGAAAGACTAAAGAATCATGGTAAAAAAGCCATGGATTCTATGTGCAGTATTCCCCTAGCGCTGGAGTTCTACCATTCTCATTGATTGGCAAACTTGGTCTTGGTTGGCTGTTCTTGCTGATCTTCTGGGGGAGGGGCCTGTTGCTGTGGTTCCCAAATGTCTTTGCCGGAGATGGAATTGCCCTGCCCTTGCCAGGTCCGGGGCTAAGTAATCTGCTCGGGTTTGCTCTCGGGCGCTTTTATTCCCTGCAAGCTTTCCGTGCAGCTTTGGACGAGGAGAGTGAAAATGGCGGCCTCCCAATCCCCGCCCCGGAGAAGCCGAGAACTCGGGGCCCTGCTCCTCAGTGCACCCCCAGAGAAAAGCAGTCAATCACTCCCATCTCCCCGGTCTCCGGCGGCACTCCATGCTCACCTGGCCTGTGACCAGGCATTTCTATCTCTGGCACCCAACCCCGTGTGGAGTCTCCAAACCCAGCAGATCCCTGCGGTGTGCTCCCGTGCCGCTCCTCCTGGGGGAGGAAGGGGAGTCTCCCCGGATCTGCCGCTTGTTGGGTCCCTGCTGGAGGAGCAGTGGCCCGACTGTGCCGCGGATCACGGTTTATGGCAACCCCGAGCTGAGAGCCCGCGCCTCGGCTCCGTCTCCCAGCCAGCTTCCCTGCTCCGATACCTGGGAGCTCTGCCGCACTCAGGCACCCCTGGTCTTTCTGTGACCCCGAGGGTGCTGAGACCACACTGTCCCGCGAGGGTTCCACCCCCCGCTTAGCCACGGGAGCGACATCCTTCAGCAGAGCAGACTTCTAAAAGTTCCGATTTTGTGCTCCGGGGCTCTATTACTTGTCAGAAGCGGCCGACGGAGGCCCCCTCCCCCACCATCTATCCTCCCGAATATCACCTCGGATTCACTTCTCTGCACGTCCTACCTTCCAGAAAGTGGTCTCTTTTCTGTTCAGAGAGTTGTTGCTATTCTTTTCTTTGATCTCCTGTTGAGTTCGTAGGTGTTCAGAATGGTTTGATCACTATCCAGCTGAATTCCTGAGACCAGATGAAATCCAGGTCTCCTACTCCTCCACCATCTTCTTCCGCCCCCTCATTTTTTTTTTTATCATAAGAAGCAATTTGTTGTACTGATGTATGACAAAATTTTAAAGATTCCAAAAAGTATAAAGTCAAGTACCACTCAGAGATAATCATTACTCACATTTTAGTGTATTTACTTCCTACCACCCCCTCATACATATGCTGTTAAAGAAAAAAGTTATTCTGACACTTTTTTTAAGTGGTAAAGAAGACTACTCAGGACTGTTGTAATGGGTGAGAAGGCTGTTGCCATAGCACACAGAGATTGGGCTCAACTCCCAATACAGGAAGGACAGGTGGTGGTTTATCACCAATGAGCAGAATGTGAGGGGTCAGTGGGTGGAAAATTACCTAGAGAAGTCAAGGGCGGGGGTATTCTTACTGAAGACAGGCCAAGGTGATCCCATATCATGATTCTTGCTAAGACTGGGCCATGGAGGCCCAGGCAAGGAGAGGGGCCAATGTCGAGACCTAATTGAGAATAGGGCTCAGAGAAACCTGACTGGAGTTTGGTCAAGGAGAGCCTTTGACAGTGAAATGTGGACAAATGAAATACTTATTTAGGAAAGACCCTAGCCCTTCCTTCCATCTGTTGCCACACGAGCCCTCCCCAGCAGAATGGGAAAGCAGAGAAATGAAAGAACAAGGATAGTAGAATCTGAGTAAGCCAGTGGTCTTGAAGGTAAAGGAAGCTGAACAGAAGACAAACTCTGCTTGCCCTAAGGGAAGAGGGGAAGGTTGTGTCAGAGAAAAAGGATGGGAACCTGGATATTATATACAGTTTTCTCATAATACCTCTTGATGAAAAGTGAAGCCGTAATATTAGGTATTGGGATTAGTATTTACGGTTCCCCAGGGAAGCACTGATTTTGACAGATAATCAAGTAGAGAGCTCCTAATTAGCACCTAATGAAGCTAGCCCTGACTGTTAAGACACAAGATCAACTTTGTGCTGTCAGGCAAGTGGCTCTGTGTTTAATTTGCTGTTCAGGTACCAATCTGTTGTGTGACCCTGAATAAGTCACTCAACTGGCCCAAGGCTTTACATTCCTTATCAGTGGGGAAAGTGAATGAGTGGAGTCGGTCCATTTGTAAGCATCTATGAGTCTATAAAATTAAGGTTGTGAAATGCGATCTGTGCTTTCCCCTTGTCTTGGGCAGCCTCATCCCATTTCACTTTGGCAAATGTATGTTCCTTCCCATTCCTTCAAAATGGTGGCTGGCTCTTTGGCATCTGTTTGTTCCTGTGGTCTCTCTGGAAGAGATCTTCCCATTGCCTCATTGCACCAACCTCAGAGTTCTCAGAAAGAGCAGACTAGTGATTATCAGGATGTGCCATGGTGTTCAGAATATTGAGTTTGGACTAGGGTGAACCTGAGGGAAAGAATTTTTTAATGAGTTTGTGTGGTCAGTGAGATGATCCATGTGATGGGAGGAAGAACTTAATGAAGATGCTTCCTCCTTTCTCTTCTTCCATCTACCCTCTCCTCCAGCCCTGCTCTCCACCAGAACTGTACTACTTAATTATCCTTGCTGATAAAGATTAATTGTAATCATTCAGCTAGTGAATGAGTGAAAAGAGAAATTGCATGTGAGTCACCGAGGATCTTCTTCCAACCCTTGCTGGAAACTAAGCTGTGTTTTTTTTATGACTTCCATGCTTTTCAGGGACTCCAATTTTCCCCCATTGGTGACCATTATGGTGCTTTACATAGAACAGTAAAACAACATGGCACATTAATCTTTGTGAATGACACAGTCAGACAGTGCCTTCATAAGCAGCAGGCTCTGATGCAAACATGGGCAAATGAGGCACAACTTTAGCTTACCTTCAACACTATTGCTTTGCATAGCTTTCCCCTTGTGGCCCACACAACACTTTTGAAGCATCCTGGACAATGCTAGCTTTGTCCCTAAATCCTGGAGGTAGGGACAGTCACATGTGGCCAGTTTAGAGCAGGATGTGGGCTTTTGACCTATACTCACAGCCCTCTCTGCTGCCCCCTGCTCTGGTCCACCATCTCTCCCCTGGATTATTGCAATAGCTTTGTGACTGGGCTCCCTGTTTCTACAGCTGCTCCCACCATGTATTTTCAAATCAGCAGCTAGAGGGATCCTTTGACAATGTAAGTTAGATCATGTCACTGTTCCTCAAAGCCTACCGAGGCTCCCCATCCCATTCTGAGTAAAAGACAGTCTTTACAAGGCCCCAGTTACTTCTCTACCCCATTTCCTGGCTCCCTCTGCCTGGAAGAGTCTTTACACTGGCTGTTCCCTCTTCTGGGAATTCTCTTTCCCTCCCCTCCTTCAGGCTCTTCCTCAAACAATGTCATTTCAGTGAGGCCTTTTCTGCTCTAAAGATGCAAATTTATCCTCCACACTCCCCTTCATCTTCCCTGACACTTATCAACATCTAACATGCTGTTTTTAAATTTAAGGCAAACAATTCACTGGTTATTTTCAAAACTGCCCATTTTACATACTATAATAAATAAATAATCTATTATCTATCTATCATCTATTTATCTATCTCTATCTATCTATCTATCTATCTATCTATCTATCTATCTATCTATTTCACAATTGACTGTTGAGCAACATGGAGGTTAGGGGTGCCAACCTGCTATGCAGTTGAAAATCTTCATATAACTTTTGACTCCCCAAAATAACTACTAATAACCTATTGACTGGAAGATTTACCAATCACGTAAGTAGTTGATTAACAAATATTTTGTATATTATATGTATTCTATACTGTATTCCTAGAATAAAGTCAGCTAGAGAAAAGAAAATGTTATTAAGAAAACCATAAGGACATATATTAAATCATTATGTTTTATATCTAAAACTAGTACACTGTTATATGTCAATTATATTTCAATAAACTAAATGGATATCTTAAAAAATCATAAGGAAGAGAAAATACATTTACAGTACTGTATCCTATTTATTGGAAAAAATCCACATATAAGTGGGCCCATGCAGTTCAAACCTGTGTTCAAGGGTCAACTGTATACTTACAACTATTATTATTTACTGTTTCTTTCCCCCAAGTGAAATAAGCTTCATGAAGTTGGGGATTTTTGTCTGTTTTTTTCCCTGTTCTTGGGATTATATCCTTTCGAACAGTGCTTCACAAATTTTAACATGCCCAGGAATCACCTGGGGATCTTTCTAAAATGTAGATTCTAATTTGGTAGTTTTGGGATGGGACCTGAGAATCTGCATCCCTAACAAGCTCAGGTGGCCCACATCTGGAATAGCCAGGCTGGCATCCATGTGGATCCCCAACTATAGGCAGGGCCACCAGTTGTTTTCTTTCCAAAGCCAAGTTCAATCTCCCAGGGCTGGGTTGATGGTATCAGAATCACATGGGAGATTGTTCAGCTAGATTCCTGGGTGCCTACCTCAGAAACTGTGATTGAGTAGGTCAGAAGTAGGGCATTGGAATCTTGTTTTATAAAGCTCTCCAGGTGACTGGAATGTGCAGCCAGGATGGGTTACCACTGATATAGAGAAATGAAGAACTTCTTGCATGTACAGATGTGATTCTAATTTTGCCAAATTGTCATCTAGTGAATACAGAATGAAAATTGACGTCTTGATTGAAAATAAAAAAAAAATTCTTTGTCCTCATTTGCATCATTTGGTTGGCCTCCAAAAGAATCTAATGATTTCAACAGAGAAAAAAGGAAAATGTGTATAATCATCTCCAAATATACCCATTCATCCCTTTAAAATTCTATTTAGTATTATGAAAATAACACAAGCACATGGTAAATAATTCAAACAGTAAAAAGATATGCAATGAAAAGCAAGCTCTTCCATCCTGGATTTCTAGTCTCATTCCTTGGGGGAAATTATTGTCGACTGTTTCTTGTGAATATTTACAGATAGTTTCTAGACACACACACACACACACACACACACACGCACACACACACACACACACACATACACCCATACACTTTTTTTTCTTGTTAAAAAAGGGGAAAGCACTTTGTGCCAGGCTTTTCCTTACCACTGTGTATCTTGGTTGGCCACATATGCCATTGTATTTTCTAAGATGGCCACAACCCTAGGCTGTCCCTGACGCACTGCCTACTGAGATGTGGGATTTGTGATTCTTTCCTTGGGATCTGGGTGGGCTTGTGACAATGTTGGGAGTGACACTATGTCACTCTTTAAAAAAAAATTTTTTTATTGTTATGTTAATCACCATACATTACATCATTAGTTTTTGATGTAGTGTTCCATGATTCATTGTTTGTGCATAACACCCAGTGCTCCATGCAGAACGTGCCCTCTTTAATACCCATCACCAGGCTAACCCATCCTCCCACCCCCCTCCCCTCTAGAACCCTCAGTTTGTTTTTCAGAGTCCATCATCTCTCATGGTTCATCTCCCCCTCCGATTTCCCCCCCTTCATTCTTCCCCTCCTGCTATCTTCTTCTTTTTTTTTTCTTAACATATACTACATTATTTGTTTCAGAGGTATGGATCTGTGATTCAACAGTCTTGCACAATTCACAGCGCTCACCATAGCACATACCCTCCCCAGTGTCTATCACCCAGCCACCCCATCCCTCCCACCCCACCCCCCCACTCCAGCAACCCTCAGTTTGTTTTCTGAGATTAAGAATTCCTCATATCAGTGAGGTCATATGATACATGTCTTTCTCTGTTTGACTTATTTCGCTCAGCATAATACCCTCCAGTTCCATCCACGTCATTGCAAATGGCAAGATTTCATTCCTTTTGATGGCTGCATAATATTCCATTGTATATATAGACCACATCTTCTTTATCCATTCATCTGTCGATGGACATCTTGGCTCTTTCCATAGTTTGGCTATGTGGACATTGCTGCTATAAACATTGGGGTGCACGTACCCCTTTGGATCCCTACATTTGTATCTTTGGGGTAAATACCCAGTGACACTATGTCACTCTTAAGGCTAGATCATTAAAAGTGATACAACTTCCACCTGGTCCTTTGGGATGCTCACACGTTCAGCCCAATCACCAAGAGAGAACACACGGAAAAGCCATGTTTAGGTTTTCTGGCCAACAGCCCTAGGCCTACTCTAGGCCAACAGCTAGCATCAACTTCCAGAAATGTATGGGAGTGAGTCTCAGATGATTCCAGCCCCCAGCCTCAGGCCACTCCTCCACAAAGCAGAAAGGAACTGCAAAAAAATTGGAGATAGCATTTCCTGATCCTATTTAAGGGTGACACAGCAGGAGTTATAGGAGGATGCTATAACCTGAGTGACATTTGTGGGTGACCTTGAGTCAGTCATTTTGTATGAGTTATGCTAGGTTAGTCAGCATAGCAAAAGCAAACAAATTTCACATCTTAAAACTTCACATCATCAGTGTTTATTTCTCACTCATATGACAGTTCAAGGAGGAGCAGGAGGCTCTCCTCCACATCGTGACTTGGGGATCCAGTTTCCCTCCATATGGTGGCTCTTCCACCTTTGAGACCCTCCTTGGAATCCTTTACTGTATCCTATTCATTTAAATGGCCTATCAGTAAAGAAAGAATATGGAGGATCACATAGGAAATTGTATGGCTTGGCCTTCAGTGAGTTCTATCACTTCTGCCCACAATCCACTGGCCAAGACCCAAACATATGGCCTCGTCCTAACTGCAAAGGAGTCTGAGAAAGATGGTCTTCTTGACTACTCAGGGAGAGTATCTAGCTGGTTTCTGACACATAGTGTCTCAATTTCCTCTCTGTGAATGAGGATAATAATAATAGTGACATCACCAGGTAGCTGTGAGGACCAAAATGTAAGAAGCTGTTTTATCACTGAAGAAGTTGGAATGGCTGTACATATTTTAAGTATTATGGCATTTCCCATCAGAGAAATTATCTGAGATGATAGACACTTTACATCATCATTCTGGGGTCCTTGTGGATAATGGACAATGATAAGCCAGTGCCCCTGCCCCGGGCTGTGTTATATATAAACACTGGCAGCCATTGCCCTATACCAACAATTGCTTCTCCCTGGTGGAGAAACAACATATTATACAAAGCAGCTCATCCACATGTTATTTAAGCTCAAAGAAAGAAATATCAGGAACGCAGTCGGTCCCTCACCAGGCAACATTCAAGTGGGACATTAAGCAGAGAGGCACTTGTTCTTTCTGTCTTCAGCTTTGTACTATACCTGTGGCTACCCAGGCTCTGTTTCCACAGCAAGAGAAAGATTAAGTAAAAGGAGCTGAAAACAAATAATGTCCACAAGGCTTTCTTGTCTACTTCTTCAGTAAGGTACTTAAATTGGGGGAAGCCCAGTCTTTTCATCTGTACAATGGGGATAATACTTGAGCTGCCTAGCTTAAGCACTGTGGAGAGGATCATTTAAGAAAATGCTCTGGACAGGGCTTTATAAACTGCATAAAATGTATACTGTAAAGCGGTGTGCAATGGTGCTTCTCCAACTATTGCTTGAGAAGCAGTGGGCAACGGCCTTATTGTGTAGCTCTAAAAGATCACAACATTTTACTGATTATAAATTTTCTGTATAAAACTTGGAAAATATGGGAAGGTATAATTATAGCTTCTGCTACTGAGTAATTTCTATGTCCAGTTGATTCACCTTCATGGGATGGGCAGTAGGATCCTGTCTTCCTGCTTGCATAACGAACAGCTGAGCAAACCTATTAGATTCGAGGTACTTATGCTGCTTGCTTTATCTGTTTATTTCCAAAGCAAGCAGCTCAGCAATTTCATGACATGTGCCAGGGCCTGAAAAAAGTCCATTTCCTTTGGCCCTATATGTTTCTTCCTAAGAATCTTTCCTAAAGATATAAGTACAGCTCAGATTTAAAAATCCAAAGATGGCTGCTGAAGGATTATTTACAAAAGTGAGATGTTGAAAGTGTAAACACCTGTCATTAAAGTAATGATTAAGTAAATCATGGAACATTCCTGCAGTAGAATATTATGGGATTCCCTAAGAGTAATGTTTAAGTTATACTTTTAATGATATGGGAAATTACTTATTACATAAATATTCACAAGGTGGTGAATGCTAGTTTTATCTCCACTGGGTTCAAACTGTGGAAAAAGGATGGGGAAGAAATAGGTCAAAAGGAACTGCATTGCTTCTGGATGGTAGAATTATGAGAAAGTTTCTTTTTTTGGTGTGTTCTTCACCCCCACCACCCGCTTTTCCGTAGTACTTTTAAAAGTTTTTACATGGAAAAAAAAAGTTTCTACATGGAGCAAGATTAGAAAAAATAAAGTAAGACACTGAGTTAAGTTTAAAACTACAAATTGCAAATTCCTCTCAAAAGGACATTCCCTGTCTCAACTCCATTTGTCTCACTTATTTACAGTTTCATTTGCTTTTTCTTATAAATGCTTATGTAGCCATTGGTGCCATCAGCACTAGGTGAAATTCAATTCCAAATATGTAAAGACTGGAGCCAGCCACTCACCAAGGCTTCATCTGCTGAGCGGATCTTCAGAGGAACTGAGAAGTAAGTGGTTCTCATATTGAATTTCCACCTTCAGGTACAGGTCAGAAAGCACAATCAAATGTTCTCCATAACGGCAAGCGTATCTTTCACAAACAAGATTAAGAGGAAAAAGAAGTATTAACATGGATCCAATTATAGCTGCAGCCTGTTGGAGATTAACCTCCATGAAGAATCAGGTCAATTTAGAGAGGACAGTTTTGCTGAGGATGCAAACAGACTTGGTTTCCTTTAGAACTTGATAATCCCTGTGAAGGTTCAGGGGAGTGAGTTTCATGTGAATGGAGACTGAATGTCCTTTTGAGGAGTTTGCATAGAGGATAGTCAATGAAACAACTTATAGGCGGGATTTCCATCATTAGAAGTGGAGTGTCCATATGGGACAAAGCATTTCCAGGATCATCTTGTCTACCTCATCTGTTCTTGCTGGCTTCCCCCAAAGGCCTCTAGAAGACTAACTCACACATGGAGTGACTTCTGAGCAGAAGCCAATAAAGTCTGATGTGTACTATCCATTTATGTCAGATACAAAGACAAGGATATTATTTGTTCTGAGTGTATTTCATGAGGCCTTGCAAAATTCCTTGACAACTAGGACTCTACAGATATTCACCTTGCATCTTTCCCGGTGGGGAAGATGAGTCAAGCACAGACTTTTCTTATTAGAAATTGCTTTAGGGTGCCTGGGTGGCTCAGTCGTTAAGCGTCTGCCTTCGTTCAGCTCAGGTCATGATCCCAGGGTCCTGGGATCGAGTCCCACATCAGGCTCCCTGTTCGGCAGGAAGCCTGCTTCTCCCTCTCCCACTCTGCCTGCTTGTGTTCCTGCTCTCTCTATCTCTCTCTCTGTCAAATAAATGAATAAAATCTTTTAAAAAAAAAGAAAATTATATTAAAAAAAAGAAATTGCTTTAAAACTTTTGGGTTTTGCTTGGAGGATAGACTTAGTGACTGCAATGGTGTTTGTTGATCCTAAGAATCTCAGAGATATCCACGCTTGAAAGGGATCTTCAGTTGAACACACTTTGTTGCCCTCTGATCTTTTGTGACTAATGTCTGATGTTGCTTGATATATCAAGTAAGGCTGGTATTAAGCCTTGTGGTCTTGGACTTTTCTGGGGCCAGGGGTATTTGTTAAGGAGGGTGTTATACATGGGATAGTCTGGTTTGGGGCTCAACCAAAACTTGCACTGATTCACTTGCACTGATAAGACTTTCATTTCCTTGTCTCTCTCATGATGTGATTCCTGGCTCTTCACTTTACATTTCTCCTCCTGTCCCCATGAGGGGTTCACCAGCTCCCCTTACCTTCCTAGGCTTGTTCTCAAATTTCCCTTTTGTCTGTCTGACCAATTCTGGGTAAAGGCACTGCCCTTCCTGTTTGGAGCCCAGAGCCTCTGTGCACATAAGTTCTTATGATAGGTCCTGCCATGTCTCCTGTCATGGAGTCCCTGCATGGTGACCTGACTTATACCCCTGCACCCTCCAGGTCCTGGAAACCAGTTCTCCTTCTTCAGGATCCCTGCCAGATATTAGAGCCCTGACTTTGAACCCAAGTCTAGGCCTTTCTGGTACCAACCACTTCTAAATCTCACCACTTCCCCATCCTTCCTGGTGGGAGTGCCCACAGAATGGTTGTCATCTCTGCTATTTCACTCTGGGTCTCTAGCTTTCAGATCCCTTTCTGAAATTCGGCATACTGTTGACCTACCCTGACAACAAGGTGCAGGGAGATACTTCCCACTTGAGTAGAAGCTTTTCAGGTGACTCAGTTCCACCCCTCAGATCCAAGAGATGAGGGTAACTAACTCAGGATGCTGCTACCCAGAAGCTAGATTAAGTTGAAGAGTGGATTTTCTTAGGTGGGGAGGCTTTCTCAATGACATCAACTTCTTATCCCCAGCTTTCTTGAAGTATAATTGACAAATAAAACTATATATATTGAAAGTATGTAATGTGATGATTTGCTACATGTATACATTGTGAAGTGATTACCACAATCAAATTAATTAACATACCTGTCACATCATATAGTTATCTTTTTTGTGGTGAGAACACTTAAAATCTATTCTCTTAGCCAATTTCTAGTATACATTATTATTACTGTGGTCACTATGCTGTAAGTTAGATCCCCAGAATATATGCATCTTGTTACTGAAGTTTTGTACTCTTTGACCAACATCTCCCCATTTCCTCCACTTCCCAGCTTCTGGAAACCACCATTCTACTCTCTATTTTAATCAGTTCAACTTTTTTTTTCTTTTTGTATTCCAAATATAAGTGATACTGTTCAGTATTTGTCTTTGTTTGGCTTAACATTAGCTTCTGATTCAGAAGCAAAGATAGATCTCCCTGCACGACAGGCAGGTCACTCAGGAAGGCAAGATCAAATTACAAAGATGGCCTTGCAACCTCTGATGATTGTACTGTCAAAATATCCTCATCACCATCATGAAGTTTCATAGTCAACTGTGAAACATGTGCCCCTTCCTAAATAGAAAAATGAAACCCAGATTATCCAGGGAGAATATCCTTCATGTGTGGGGTAACTGGATCACATAGCTCAGATCTTGTCCTCTCAAATGTGACCTTCTTCTTGAAGATTTCTTACTCATGTTCTGGCCTGAGTAGAGACATAGCTCTTCCCCTTAATAGTATAATTAGAAAAGTCTGACTCTTAATAGAACTTCCCCAAAGTCTTCTGGATTGCAGAATGGAAATATACACTGAAATTAACCACAAATTAGATAATCTGGCTATAAAGTACAGAGTTTTCTTGTTTTGTTTTGTTTGATTCTTGGGATGCTCTGCAGGGGATGTATTCCTCCGTAGGCCCCAGCTTTCTGATGTATCAAACCCTGGGTAGATGTTGAGAAGTCCACAGATGAATTTCAGCAAGGTCCATCAATACTTTGAAATTGCCATTGAATGTTTGTGTGCCTGTGCATTTTTCTGGGAATAGAATCCACAACTTTCATGAGATTCTTAAAGATGCGTTTGTATCTCTAAATGGTAGGTACCATCTTAGCCCCTATAACTGAGTCCCACACACCTGGATGTCTACTCAAAGTTAAGAGATTAAAAGCAGGAGACAATGGGTCGATCCTCTCTTTCCAGTTTTCTTCCTTGGGTGATTGGCCCTAAGAATGACCATCTCTTTCAAGGGGGACCAAACCACACGGCTAACCAATTCAAAACACAACTCCAATAAAAACAGTACTCTAACATTTGGGATCATGTTTATTATAGAGCCAGCCTCTGGCTCTCAACAAGGTCCCATACAAACCAAAGTTTCTCATTTTATGCCTGTAAAAACAGGAAAGAGTTGTTTAAAGACCTCACATCTTTTTCTTCCAATTTCAATTGAATTGGGTTTTTAGAATGTTTAGTAAATTTTGTTTTTATAGAGACCCAGTGGGGAGAACTTTAACTTTAATCTGTTTTATGTTCTCAAAAGGTTAGAACAATTAATATTGTGGAAACAGTACCACATATAGTCCCAGGGATAGCTATGAATATAAAATGATACATTAGTTTAATTCCTCCAATGAATGGCTTATTGTCTCTGTCAGCAAATGTGGCTTCATGGATAATTGGCAAAATCACACAGATACTTTTTCAAAGAATCCACATTGGGCTAGTAGGAGATCAGTGTCAAAGTCGCTGGTTCTGACGTGATTGATCAAATGTTGATAGTGACTGATAGAGCCCTTGCAAACTAAAATAACAGTTTTGAGTTCCCATGGGAAGAATGCTACCCTTGGGATGGAGAGGCCAGAGTTATGGTGCTACACTAGGTACCACAAAGTATGTAAACTTAGGTGAGTTACCTGGTTTGGCTGGATGGTCACCTGGGTTCTCATCTGTAGAATGAGGCTCTCTGAGATCCAGTGCAGCTCCATGAGTCTATTGGCTGTACAAGTTTGAGTGGCTCTGAAAAGGCTTTGGAGGCAACACATGGCGTTAAGTATGGGCAAAAGGAGCCAGGGACAGGGCACCAGTACTGTGGGTTGGGGTGGTGCTAAAACAAGTTTCAGTGGTTGAATTGAAAAATATTGGGACAATGATAATCTTATTTCACTCTCTGGGATGTTCAAGTGGACAGTCCATAATTTATCCAATAATTGTATAATTTCCCACCTATCTTTGGCTTCATGAAGGCAAGCAAATTTGAACTGATTTCCAGAAATAAGAAAGAAGCATAAGCACAGTTGTTTATTAGGGCCAGATTTTCACTTCCACCATTATCTGTTTGCCCCAGTGCACTCTCTCCTTTACTCATGGTAGTGATCTGAAATAACACTTATATGCTGGACAACTATGGAATGAACATAGGCTTCTATTTCCCAAGAAGACTCAGATTCACTCAGTGTCTGCCTCAGAGACAAGGCACAAGGTCCCAAGCTAGGAAAATATTGCTAAATAGCTCTACACTGGGACCTGAGTAATGGACATGCAGAGTGGTCTTCACTTGAAGACATTAGTCAGCACTTTAAGCAGCTTCCACATAGTCCTGTCAGTGATATGCATGCTTCTCTCAGTTCTCACTTGATAATTTATGTTTGCAAAACCTGCAGTGATTTGGCAAAAGCTGAGTGTCCCCACCTTGGAATGCCTACTAGCAAATTCAGGTTTGAATTTCAGAAATGTTTTTGATAGTTGAAATTTACAGTGACCCCATTAAGACTGCGAATCTACAGAAGGCACCATTTATGAGTATTTTTCAATGGGGTGAAGGAGAGCCGAGTACAGGGCCATAAGGAGACATCCAGATGAAAATAAAGCTCAATCATTTTATTCCTCATGTATTGAATGTTCTGCTGAGGCCCAGCCAGTGACCTAGAAATTCGTGGCCAGAAAGGTGATATTTCAAAATGTTTCTGAGTAAAAGAATTTTCAGTATATACTACTGTCAAATACAAGTTTTATGCTAAGCTTGACACAAATACAAATCAGATACAGAAAGCCTATCCTAAATGAGTTTAAAGGGAAGACGAGTTCATAAATAATCAGGACATGTAGTGATATAGGTAGGGGTGTTTGAGGAAGTGTGAAGAGCTGGAGCCATGATACAGTCGCAGAAGTTGCCAGAATTTCCACAGGATATTGCACAGGAAACTGTAAGCTCAGCTTGGTTGGACACCGGGTTGGAAGGATAGATTGGACTCAGGACCTGTTCATGATGTTTCTGTTGTCACAGGCTGGGACAACTTTAACCTTTTTAAAGCTAACATGGTGGCCTATTGTCTCAATGAGAGCTTCGGGGCTGTTGGAGACCCCCAGTGGTCAGGAGGTTCCTAGGAGGCCATATCCCAGCAGGACTGTCTTTTGAAACTTTTGAGATACCACTGAACCTCCTATATAAAAAAAGCTCTAGAAACCATTCTGAACACCTACAAACTCAACAGGAGATCAAAGAAAAGAAAAGCAGCAACTCTCTGAACAGAAAAGAAACCACTTTCTGGAAGGTAGGATGTGTAGAGAAGTGAATCCGAGGCCATATTTGGGAATATAGACAGCGGGGGGAGGGAGCCTCCATCAGCCAGCTACCGGCAAATGATAGAGCAGCGGAGCACAAAATTGGAACTTTTAGAAGTCTGCTCTGCTGAGGGATGTCGCTCCAGTGGCTAAGCGGGGGGGTGGAATCCTCGCTGGGACAGTGTGGTCTCAAGACCCTCAGGGCCACAGAAAGACCGGGGGTGCCTGAGTGCGGCAGAGCTCCCAGGTATTGGAGCTGGGAAGCTGGCTGCAGAGACGGAGCTGAGGAGTGGGCTCTCAGCTCAGGGTTGCAATAAACTGTGATCCGTGGCACAGTTGGGCCACTGCTCTTCCAGCAGGGACCCAACAAGCAGCAGATCCGGGGAGACTCCCCTCCCCTTCCACCCCTGGGAGGAGCAGCACAGGAGCACACGGCAAGAATCTGCTGGGCTTGGAGACTCCACACGGGGTCATGTGCCAGAGATAGAAATGCTCAGTCACAGGCCGGGTGAGCATGGAGTGCGACCAGAGACGGGGAGACGGGAGTGATTGACTCCTTTACTCTGGGGGCTCACTGAGGAGTGGGGCCCCGAGTTCTCGGCTCCTCCGAGGCAGAGATTGGGAGGCTGCCATTTTCACTCTCATCCTCCAAAGCTGTGTGGAAAGCTTACAGGGAACAAAAGCTCCCGAGAGCAAACCCGAGCAGAGTACTTAGCCAGGCCCCCACAAGGGTGGGGCAATTCCGCCTCCAGGAAAGACATTTGAGAACCACAGCAACAGGCCCCTCCCCCAGAAGATCAGCAAGAACAGCCAGCCAAGACCAAGTTTACCGATCCATGAGAATGGCAGAACGCCAGCACTAAGGGAATACAGCACATAGAATTCATGTTTTTTTTCTCCCCTGATTCTTTAGTCTTTCAAAGTTAATTTTTTTAATTTTCTTTTTTCTTTTTCTTTTTCTTTTTTTTGAATTTTTCTTTTTCCTTTTTTCAACCAACATCTTATCCATTTTTTAAAAATCTTTTTTATTTTTCATTTTTAGAGTCATATTCTATTCCTTCATAGTAGTTAAACTTAGTTTTGGTATATATATATAAAGTTGTTCTTTCTTTAAAATTTGGGGATACAGTTTCTTCTAACAGACCAAAATACACCCTAAATCTCTAGTGTATGGCTTTGTTCTAGTCTCCTGCCTGATCACATTCTCTCCCCTTTTCTTTTTTTTTTAATTCTGCTTCTTTCTTTTTTCAAACAACTTATCAATTCCTTTTATAAAACCTTTTATAATTTCATCTTTACAGTCATATTCCATCCCTTCACTGTATTTACCATTATTTTTGTACATATATAAATTTTTCTTTCTTTAAAATTTTGGGAGATTTTCTTCTAACAGACCAAAATATGCCCAAAATCTAGTGTGTGGCACTGATCTATGCACCAGCCTGAACATATTTGATCATATTCTTTTTTAAATCATTTCCTTTTCTTTTTTCTTTTTTCTTTCTTTCTTTTTCTTCTTCCCCAGTTTCAGGTCTCTTCTGATTTGTTTAGTGTATATTTTTTGGGCGTCGTTGTTACCCTGTTAGCATTTTGTTCCCTCATTCATCTATTGTCCTCTGGACAAAAAAACAAGATGGAAAAAATCACCTCAAAAAAAACCAGGAGGTAATACCAACTGCCAGGGACCTAATCAATACGGACATTAGTACGATGTCAGAACTAAAGTTCAGAATGATGATTTTAAAGATACTAGCTGGGCTTGAAAAAAGCATGGAAGATATTAGAGAAACCCTTTCTGGAGAAATAAAAGAACTAAAATCTAACCAAGTCAAAATCAAAAAGGCTATTAATGAGGTGCAATCAAAAATGGAGACTCTAACTGCTAGGATAAATGAGGCAGAAGAGAGAATTAATGATATAGAACACCAAATGATGGAAAATAAAGAAGCTGAGAAAAAGAGAGATAAACAAGTACTGGATCATGAGGGCAGAATTCGAGGAATAAGTGATACCATAAGATGAAACAATATTAGACTAATTGAGATCCCAGAAGAAGAAGAAAGAAAGAGAGGGGCAGAAGGTATATTGGAGCAAATTAGAGCAGAGAACTTCCTTAATTTGGGGAAGGAAACAGGCATCAAAATCCAGGAGGCACAGAGAACTCCCCTCAAAATCAATAAAAATAGGTCAACACCTGGACATCTAATAGTAAAATTTATGAGTCTCACAGAGCACTAAATGAGAAAAATATGCAGCCAAGAATACTATATCCAGCTAGGCTGTCATTGAAAATAGAAGGAGAGATAACAAGGTTCCAGGACAAACAAAAACTAAAGGAATTTGCGAACACGAAACCAGCCCTACAAGAAATATCAAAAGGGGTCCTCTAAGCAAAGAGAGAGCCTAAAGGCAACATAACCAGAAAGGAACACAGACAATATACAGTAACAGTCACCTTACAGGCAATACAATGGCACTAAATTCCTATCTTTCAATAGTTACCCTGAATGTAAATGGGTTAAATACCCCAATCAGTGGACACAGGTTATCAGATTGGATAAAAAAACAAGACCCATTGATATGTTGTCTGCAAGAGACTCATTTTAGACCCAAAGACACCCCCAGATTGAAAGTGAGGGGTTGGAAAACTATTTACCATTCTAATGGACACCAAAAGAAAGCTGGGGTGGCAATTCTTATGTCAGACAAATTAGACTTTAAACCAAAGACTGTAATAACAGATGAGGAAGGACACTATATCCTACTTAAAGGGTCTATCCAACAAGAAGATCTAACAACTGTAAATATCTATGCCCCTAACATGGGAGTAGCCAATTATATAAGGCAGTTAATAACAAAATCAAAGAAACACATTGACAACAATACAATAATAGTGGGGGACTTTAACACCCCCCTCACTGAAATGGACAGATCATCTAAGCAAAAGATCAACAAGGAAATAAAGACCTTAAATGACACACTGGATCAAATATACTTCACAGACATATTCAGAACATTCCATCCCAAAGCAACAGAATACACATTCTTCTCGAGTGCCCATGGAACATTCTCCAGAATAGATCACATCCTAGGTCGCAAATCAGGTCTCAACCAGTACCAAAAGATTGGGATCATTCCCTGCGTATTTTCAGACCACAATGCTTTGAAACTAGAACTCAATCACAAGAGGAAAGTCGGAAAGAACTCAAATACATGGAGGCTAAAGAGCATCCTACTAAAGAATGAATGGGTCAACCAGGACATTAAAGAAGAATTAAAAAAATCCATGGAAACCAATGAAAATGAAAACACAACTGTTCAAAATCTTTGGGATGCAGCAAAGTAGTCCTAAGAGGAAAGTATATAGCAATACAAGCCTTTCTCAAAAAACAAGAAAGGTCTCAAATACACAACCTAACCCTACACCTAAAGGAGCTGGAGAAAGAACAGCAAATAAAGCCTAAACCCAGCAGGAGAAGAGAAATAATAAAGATCAGAGCAGAAATCAATGAAATAGAAACCCAAAGAACAGTAGAACAGATCAATGAAACTAGGAGCTTGTTCTTTGAAAGAATTAACAAGATTGATAAATGCCTGGCCAGACTTATCAAAAAGAAAAGCGAAATGACCCAAATCAACAAAATCATGAATGAAAGAGGAGAGATCACAACCAACACCAAAGAAATACAAACAATCATAAGAACATATTATGAGCAAACATATGCCAGCAAATTAGATAATCTGGAAGAAATGGATGCATTCCTAGAGATGTATCAACTACCAAAACTGAACCAGGAAGAAACTGAAAACCTGAACAGACCTATAACCACTAAGGAAATTGAAGCAGTCATCAAAAATCTCCCAACAAACAAAAGCCCAGGGCCAGATGGCTTCCCGGGGGAATTCTCCAAACATTTAAAGAAGAATTAATACCTATTCTTCTGAAACTGTTCCAAAAATAGAAATGGAAGGAAAACTTCCAAACTCGTTTTATGAGGCCACCATTACCTTGATCCCCAAACCAGACAAAGACCCCATCAAAAAGGAGAATTACAGACCAATATCCTTGATGAACATGGATGCAAAAATTCTCACCAAAATACTAGCCAATAGGATCCAACAGTACATTAAAAGGATTATTCACCACGACCAAGTGGGATGTATCCCTGGGCTGCAAGGTTGGTTCAACATCTGCAAATCAATCAATGTGATAAAATACATTAACAAAAGAAAGAACAAGAATCATATGATCCTCTCAATAGATGCAGAAAAAGCATTTGACAAAGTACATCCTTTCTTGATCAAAACTCTTCAGAGTATAGGGATCAAGGGTACATACCTCAAGATCATAAAAGCCATCTATGAAAAACCCACAGCGAATATTATTCTCATTCAGGAAAAACTGAGAGCTTTCCCCCTAAGGTCAGGAATGCGGCAGGGATGTCCACTATCACCACTGCTATTCAACATAGTATTAGAAGTCCTAGCCACAGCAATCAAACAACAAAAAGAAATCAAAGGCATCTAAATCAGCAAAGAAGTCAGACTCTCACTCTTTCACTCTTCCCAGATGATATGATACTTTATGTGGAAAACCCAAAAGACTCCACCCCAAAACTGCTAGAACTCATACAGGAATTCAGTAATGTGGCAGGATATAAAATCAATGCACAGAAATCAGTGGCATTCCTATACACCAGCAACAAGACAGAAGAAAGAGAAATTAAGGAGTCAATCCCATTTACAATTGCACCCAAAACCATAAGATACCTAGTAATAAATCTAACCAAAGAGAAAAAGAATCTGTACTCAGAAAGCTATAAAATACTCATGAAAGAAATTGAGGAAGACACAAAGAAATAGAAAAACGTTCCTTGCTCATGGATTGGAAGAACAAATATTGTGAAGATGTCAATGCTACCTAGAGCAATCTACACATTTAAGGCAATCCCTATCAAAATACCATCCACTTTTTTCAAAGAAATGGAACAAATAATCCTAAAATTTGTATGGAACCAGAAAAGACCCCGAATAGCCAGAGGAATGTTGAAAAAGAAAAGCAAAGCTGGTGGCATCACAATTCTGGACTTTGAGCTCTATTACAAAACTGTCATTATCAAGACAGTATGGTACTGACACAAAAACAGACACATAGATCAATGGAACAGAATAGAGAGCCCAGAAATGGACCCTCAACTCTATGGTCAACTAATCTTTGACAAAGCAGGAAAGAATGTCCAATGGAAAAAAGACAATCTCTTCAACAAATGGTGTTGGGAAAATTGGACAGCCACATGCAGAAGAATGAAACTGGACCATTTCCTTACACCACATACAAAAATAGACTCAAAGTGGTTGAAAGACCTCAATGTGAGACAGGAGTCCATCAAAATCCTAAAGGAGAACACAGGCAGCAACCTCTTCGACCTCAGCTGCAGCAAGTTCTTCCTAGAAACATCGCCAAAGGCAAGGGAAGCAAGGGCAAAAATGAACTATTGGGACTTCATCAAGATAAAAAGCTTTTGCACAGCAAAAGAAACAGTCAACAAAATCAAAAGACGACCGACAGAATGGGAGAAGATATTTGCAAATGACATATCAGATAAAGGGCTAGTATCCAAAATCTATAAAGAACTTCTTAAACTCAACACCCAAAGAACAAATGATCCAATCAAGAAATGGGCATTGGGACTTCATCAAGATAAAAAGCTTTTGCAAAGCAAAGGAAACAGTCAACAAAACCAAAAGACAACCGACAGAATAGGAGAAGATATTTGCAAATGACATATCAGATAAAGGGCTAGTATCCAAAATCTATAAAGAACTTCTTAAACTCAACACACAAAGAACAAATGATCCAATCAAGAAATGGGCAGAAGACATGAACAGACATTTTTCCAAAGAAGACATCCAAATGGCCAACAGACACATGAAAAAGTGCTCAATATCGCTCAGCATCAGGGAAATCCAAATCAAAACCTCAATGAGATACCACCTCACACCAGTCAGAATGGCTAAAATTAACAAGTCAGGAAATGACAGATGTTGGCGGGGATGGGAGAAAGGGGAACCCTCCTACACTGTTGGTGGGAATGCCAGCTGGTGCAGCCACTCTGGAAAACAGTATGGAGGTTCCTCAAAAAGTTGAAAATAGAGCTACCATATGATCCAGCAATTGCACTACTGGGTATTTACCCCAAAGGTACAAAAGTAGGGATCCGAAAGGGTACGTGCACCCCGATGTTTATAGCAGCAAAGTCCACAATAGCCAAACTGTGGAAAGAGCCAAGATGTCCATCGACAGATGAATGGATAAAGAAGATGTGGTATATATATACAATGGAATATTATGCAGCCATCAAAAGGAATGATATCTTGCCATTTGCAACGACGTGGATGGAACTGGAGGGTATTATGCTGAGCGAAATAAGTCAATCAGAGAAAGACATGTATCATATGACCTCACTGATATGAGGAATTCTTAATCTCAGGAAACAAACTGAGGGTTGCTGGAGTGAGGAGTCGGGTGGGAGGGATGGGTGACTGGGTGATAGACACTGGGGACGGTATGTGCTCTGGTAAGCACTGTGAATTGTGCAAGACTGTTGAATCTCAGATCTGTATCTCTGAAACAAATATATGTTAAGAAAAAAAAAAAGAAGGTAGCAGGAGGGGAAGAATGAAGGGGGGAAATCGGAGGGCTAGACGAACCATGAGAGACAATGGACTCTGAAAAACAAACTGAGGGTTCTAGAGGGGAGGGGTGTGGGAGGATGGGTTAGCCTGGTGATGGGTATTGAGGAGGGCACGTTCTGCATGGAGCACTGGGTGTTATGCACAAACAATGAATCATGGAACACTACATCTAAAACTAATGATGTAATGTATGGGGATTAACATAACAATTAAAATTTAAAAAATTTAAAAAAAAAAAGAATGGGCAAAAGACATGAATAGACATTTTTCCAAAGAAGACATCCAAATGGCCAACAGACACATGAAAAAGTGCTCAACATCGCTCGGCATCAGGGAAATCCAAATCAAAACCTCAATGAGATACCACCTCACACCAGTCAGAATGGCTAAAATTAACAAGTCAGGAAATGACAGATGTTGGCAGGGATGTGGAGAAAGGGGAACCCTCCTACACTGTTGGTGGGAATGCAAGCTGGTGCAGCCACTCTGGGAAACGGTATGGAGGTTTCTCAAAAAGTTGAAAATAGAGCTACCGTATGACCCAGCAATTGCACTACTGGGTACTTACCCGAAAGATACAAATGTAGGGATCCAAAGGGGTACGTGCACTCCAATGTTTATAGCAGCAATGTCCACAATAGCCAAACTATGGAAAGAGCCAAGATGTCCATCGACAGATGAATGGATAAAGAAGATGTGGTCTATATATACAATGGAATATTATGCAGCCACCAAAAGGAATGAGATCTTGCCATTTGCAATGACATGGATGGAACTGGAGGGTGTTATGCTGAGCGAAATAAGTCAAACAGAGAAAGACATGTATCATATGACCTCACTGATATGAGGAATTCTTAATCTCAGGAAACAAACTGAGGGTTGCTGGAGCGGTGGGGGGTGGGAGGGATGGGGTGGCTGGGTGATAGACATTGGAGAGGGTATGTGTTATGGTGAGCACTGTGAATTGTGTAAGGCTGTTGAATCACAGACTTGTACCTCTGAAGCAAATAATACGTTATAAGTTAAAAAGAAGAAGAAGAAGAAGAAGATAGCAGGAAGGAAAATGAAGGGGGGGAAATCGGAGGGGGAGACGAATCATGAGAGACTAGGGACTCTGAAAAACAAACTGAGGGTTCTAGAGGGGACCTAGGGGGGTGGATGGGTTAGCCTGTTGATGGGTGTTAAAGAAGGCACGTTCTGCATGGAGCACTGGGTGTTATACGCAAACAATGAATCATGGAACACGACATCAAAAACTAATGATGTAATGTATGGTGATTAGCATAACAATAAAAAAATTTTAAAAAAAAGAAAGACTTAAGGAGAAAGAAAATAGATGCTGAACAGGCACTTGATGAATGTCAGTATCTATTTCTGATAAAACTCTGAACTAGGATGAGAAGAATGGATGCTTAATTTGATAATGATGATTACAGGGGACACTTGCTGTTTGGGGTCACTCCATGCCTTAAGCCAATTAGCATACCCTGTCCTCTTGGGCCATAAGCACTTGTTTAGGAATGAGTAAGTGACTGTCCATTGGGCCGATGTGACATAAAGGTATTTCTTCCAGCTCCAAAGCAGCTACCTGGACAGATGTTCTCTTTCTAGACTATGTGAACAAGAACACATGCAGCCCTGAGAGGCCTCTGGCGGCCATCCTGGGACCAGGACCTAAGACTGAGAAGAGGGATGATTGATTGGAACAAGCCTCTCCTGAACTCACTGTGGGACCTCTCATTTATTTCATAGGCCAATTTGAGTTTCCTTCTCTGTTAGTGAAAACAACTGAAAGATTTCTAATTGATTAAACATCGATCTTCAATTAAAAAGAAACATCACATTTCATGAGAAACTTTAGAGACATTCTCATTAAAGTCAGAAACAAGAAAAGATTGCCACGGTCCCTTCTGTAATTCAATATTGTTTTATACTGCATTAGCCAATGAAGTACAACAGATTACGGACAATGAATTTTGGAAAGGAAGACTTATAGATGATATCATCATCAGTTACAAATCATACTATTTTCCATTTGAAAAACTTAAAATAAGCAACCAGAAAACTACTGTAAGAGAGTTGACATATATGGCTGGATATCAAATATAGGGGGAACATTCTGTAATTCTCCTCTATACCAGTAATGATCAGTTATAAAAATATAATTAAAAATGAGTTCACTCACAATTGCAACAAATAATATGTAGACCCATACTTAAAAATTAACAGCATTTAGCAGAGGCAGCATTTCAGAAATATATTTGAATAATATACAATGTTAGTGGGAATGCAGGCCCACCAGACATTGCTATCAATTGTAACAAAAACAGTATATTCATTTTTGGAACTCAGTGAGGCAATGAATACCAAAAGCTTTAACAGCTTAAGAAACAAAACAAAGCAGTTTGTTTCCTAGCCTTTATTTGTCCAGAAACTTATCCTAAGAAAATTATAAGATTTGTTCAAAGATTTAGTTCCAAGGAAATGTTTTATAAATACAGGAAGTAAAATGTAGCACAAAATGGATTAGGCAAATTAATTCTGGCATATTCATACATATTCATACACAATGGGATAGTCTGCGATTATTGAGAACATGTTATAAAAGTGTGTTTGTTGGTTTAGAAAGATATATATGATATAGTATATGAAAAAGCAGTTTACTGAGCAGTATGTACAGTGTAATTTCATTTTATGATTTTTTAAAATTTTTTGTAGTTTTACGTTTTTATTTAAATTCCAGTAGTTAACATACAGTGTAATATTAGTTTCAGGAGTAGAATTTAGTGATTCATTCACTTACATATGACACCCAGTGCACATCACAACAAGTGCCCTCCTTAGTACCCATCACCCATTTAACCTATCTCCCTGCCCACCTCCCCTCCAGCAACCCTCAGTTTGTTATCTATAGTTAAGAGTCTGTTTTTTATGATTTGCATCTCTTTTTTCCCCCATGTTCATCTGTTTTATTTCTTAAATTCCACAGATGAGTGAAATCGTATGGTATTTGTCTCTCTCTGACTTATTTCACTTAGTATAATACTAAGTCATTTGTGACTTTATTTATTTGGGTCCTTTATTTTTTCTTCTTGATAAGTCTGGCTAGGGGTTTATCAATTTTATTAATTTTTTCAAAGAACCATCTCCTGATTTCATTGATCTGTTCTGCTGGGTTTTGTTTGTTCGTTTGTTTGTTTTGTTTGTTTGTTTCTGTATCATTTATTTCTCCTCTAATATTTATTATTTCCCTTCTGCTGCAACTGGCTTTAGGTTTCATTTATTGTTCTTTTTCTAGCTCCTTTAGGTGTAAGGTTAGGTTGCATATTTGAGATTTTTCTTGTTTCTTGAGATAGGCCTGTATTGCTATATAATTCCCTCTTATGACTGCTTTTGCAGCATTCCAAAAGTTTTGGACCATCGTGTTTTCATTTTCATTTGTTTTCATGTATTTTTATATTTCTTCTTTAATCTTCTGGTTGACCCTTTCATTCTTTAGTAGGATGTTCTTTAACCTTCATGCATTTGTGGTCTTTCCAAATTTTTTCTTGTGGTTGACTTCAAGTTTCATAGCATTGTGGTTGGAAAATATGCATGGTATGATCTGTCTCTTTGTACTTGTTGGGGCCTGATTTGTGACCTAGTATGTGATGTATTCTAGAGAAAGTCCCATGTACACTCAAAAAGAACGTGTATTCTGCTGCTTTAGGATGAATGTTCTGAATATATCTGTAAAGTCCATCTGGCTCAGTATATCATTCAAAGCCATTTTTTCCTTTTTGATTTTCTGCTTAGATGATCTGCCCATTGATGTAAGTGGGGTGTTAAAGTCCCCTACTATTATTGTATTATTATTAGTGAGTTCTTTATGTTTGTTATTATTTTATATATTTGGGTGCTTGCTCCCAAGTTGGGGGCATAAATATTTATAATTGTTAGATCTTCTTGTTGGATAGGCCCCTTTATTATGATATAGTGCCCTTCCTCATCTCTTGTTATAGTCTTTGGTTTAAAATCTAGTTTGATGTAGTGTTCAATGATTCATTAGTTGGGTATAACACCCAGTGCTCATCACAACATGTGCCTTCCTTGGTGCCCATCACCCAGTTTCCACATCCCCCACCCCATGATGTTGGCTAATTGAACATAAAAAAAAAAAAAAGATGGAATACAAATAAAAAAATAAATAAATAAAATCTAGTTTGTCTGACAGAAGTGTTACTATTCCAGCTTTCTTTAGATAGCCATTTGCATGATAGATGTTTCTCCATCCCCTCACTTTCAATCTGCAGGTGTCTTTAGGTCTAAAATGAGTCTTTGCAGGCAACATATAGATGGTTGTTTTTTGTTTTTTGTTTTTTTACCCATTCTGACACCCTATGTCTTTTGTTTGGAGCATTTAGTCCATTTACATTCAGAGTAATTATTGATAGATATGTATTTAATGCCATTTTATTACTTGTTTTGTCATTGTTTCTGGAGATTTTCTCAGTTCATTTCTAGTCCTTGTTGCTTTTGGTCTTTCTTTCCTACTTAAAGAGAGTCTCCTTTCATATTTTTTGTAGGGCTGTGTACAGTGTAATTTCATTTTAAAGCAGAGGTGGCATGACAGAGGTTGAAATGGGGATAGAGAGACTGGACTAGATGTCCTAGGGGATGTCATGTGGCAGGGAGGCCACACATGGGTCTCTAGAATGTGGCAATTCTAGGAGGGAGGACATGGAGAGAAATCCAACAAAAAGAAAGCTACCACTTGCTTCTATGTGTTATTCTCCTCCCTTGTGGCTCCACACATGTTCATTAAAAACGCACTTGTTGTCATTGGATTTCCTGTGGAAGATGTATGGGACTGAGTTTTGCACGATTTCCTCATCTTCCTACCAGCGTTGCTTTGGGACACTTTCCTGAATTCTGAAAAAAAAATGTAGATTTCCATCAAAAATCAATGTTTGGTTTGGGGCAGACAGAGGAGGTTGTGCAAGGAACAGAAAGCAGTCTGATGCCTGGAAATCTGACGAGCAATAATCATCCTCAGTGGGGCTTAGGTGTAGATTAACCAACAGTGGACAACCTGTAGTCCAGATGCAGAGCTGATTACCTGACCTTCATGTCACCCCTCCACACTCCCCATCAAAAGCATTGAGGGATAGAATGGGGTCCCCAAAACTCACTGCATGCACACACCCCCACATACACACCAGTTGCACACATACATACTCACATGTACATATATACACAGAAAGAGACAGTGTCACAGTATATGTGACAACATGGGGGTAATTTTTATTTTATTATGTAACCCACATAAGGTCCAGGACCTTCAATGGCCTAGTCTCAGCACTTTGTCACATTTAAAGAAACACAGTCTAGCAAACAAACATAATAAAAAAAAAATGTAATCCCAATCTTTGCAAGTATCTGCCAAAGAACGTTAAAGGGGATCTAATTCTTAATCCACAGCAATTTTTAGAAATTCCTTCCTTGCTCCTCTGTCATTGTCTCATAATGTGAGATCACTCTCCTGATCCCCCTTTCATGCAAACTCTTTTTTCTTCTCCTGTCTTTTTCTATTTCCCTCCTTGCTCCTCCGAGACTGTGTCTCTCTGTCCTTCCTTCTTAAAAGAAGTGAGAGGTTATACCTAGTTATGAACAACCAAGATAGTCCCTGAAAGACTTGGCATTGGAGATTTTCCCTGAAGAATGCAGGGGTAGAGAAAGGCAGAGAGGGCGTGAGCAAGGAGAAGAGATGGGGAGCTCACAAGTTGCCTTAGAATCGCAGAACCATGGGCTTTTTTTTTTATGTTATGTTAATCACTATACATTACATCATTAGTTTTTGATGTAGTGTTCCATGATTCATTGTTTGCGTATAACACCCAGTGTTCCATTCAATACATGCCCTCTTTAATACCGATCACCAGGCTAACCCATCCCCCCATGCTGCTCCCCTCTAGAACCCTCAGTTTGTTTTTCAGAGTCCATCATCTCTCATGGTTCGTCTCCCCCTTCAATACCCCCCCCTTCATTTTTCCCTTCCTGCTATCTTCGTCTACTTTTTTAACATATAATGTATTATTTGCTTCAGATACAGATCTATGATTCAACAGTCATACACAATTCACAACACTCACCATAGCAGATACCCTCCCCAATGTCTATCCCCCAGCCACCCCATCCGTCCCACCCCCCACCACTCCAGCACCCTTCTGTTTGTTTCCTGAGATTAAGAATTCCTCATATTAGTGAGGTCATATGATACATGTCTTTCTCTGATTGACTTATTTCGCTCAGCATAACACCCTCCAGTTCTATCCATGTCATTGCAAATGGCAAGATTTCATTCCTTTTGGTGGCTGCATAATATTCCATTGTATATATAGACCACATCTTCTTTATCCATTCATCTGTCGATGGACACCTTAGCTCTTTCCACAGTTTGGCTATTGTGGACATTGCTGCTATAAACATCGGGGTGCACGTACCCCTTCGGATCCCTACATTTGTATCTTTGGGGTAAATACCCAGTAGTGCAATTGCTGGATCATATGGTAGCTCTATTTTCAACTTTTTGAGGAACCTCCATACTGTTTTCCAGAGTGGCTGCACCAGCTGGCATTCCCACCAACAGAGTAGGAGGGTTCCCCTTTCTCCGCATCCCTGCCAACATCTGTCGTTTCCTGACTTGTTAATTTTAGCCATTCTGACTGGTGTGAGGTGGTATCTCATTGAGGTTTTGATTTGGATTTCCCTGATGCCGAGCGATGTTGAGCACTTTTTCATGTGTCTGTTGGCCATTTGGATGTCTTCTTTGGAAAAATGTCTGTTCATGTCTTCTGCCCATTTCTTGATTGGATCATTTGTTCTTTGAGTGTTGAGTTTAAGAAGTTCTTTATAGATTTTGGATACTAGCCCTTTATCTAATATGTCATTTGCAAATATCTTCTCCCATTCTGTCGGTCATCTTTTGGTTTTGTTGACTGTTTCTTTTGCTTTGCAAAAGCTTTTTATCTTGATGAAGTGCCAATAGTTCATTTTTGCCCTTGCTTCCCTTGCCTTTGGCGATGTTTCTAGGAAGAACTTGCTGCAGCTGAGGTCGAAGAGGTTGCTGCCTGTGTTCTCCTTTAGGATTTTGATGGACTCCTGTCTCACATTGAGGTCTTTCAACCACTTTGAGTCTATTTTTGTATGTGGTGTAAGGAAATGGTCCAGTTTCATTCTTCTGCATGTGGCTGTCCAATTTTCCCAACACCATTTGTTGAAGAGATTGTCTTTTTTCCATTGGACATTCTTTCCTGCTTTGTCAAAGATTAGTTGACCATAGAGTTGAGGGTCCATTTCTGGGCTCTCTATTGTCTTCCATTGATCTATGTGTTCGTTTTTGTGCCAGTACCATACTGTCTTGATGATGACAGCTTTGTAATAGAGCTCAAAGTCCGGAATTGTGATGCCACCAGCTTTGCTTTTCTTTTTCAACATTCCTCTGGCTATTCGGGGTCTTTTCTGGTTCCATACAAATTTTAGGATTATTTGTTCCATTTCTTTGAAAAAAGTGGATGGTATTTTGATAGGGATTGCCTTAAATGTGTAGATTGCTCTAGGTAGCATTGACATCTTCACAATATTGGTTCTTCCAATCCATGAGCATGGAATGTTTTCCTATTTCTTTGTGTCTTCCTCAATTTCTTTCATGAGTATTTTATAGTTTTCTGAGTACAGATCCTTTGTCTCTTTGGTTAGATTTATTCCTAGGTATCTTACGTTTTGGGTGCAATTGTAAATGGGATTGACTCCTTAATTTCTCTTTCTTCTGTCTTGTTGCTGGTGTATAGGAATGCCACTGATTTCTGTGCATTGATTTTATATCCTGCCACATTACTGAATTCCTGTATGAGTTCTAGATGTTTCGGGTTAGAGTTTTGGGTTTTCCACATCTGCAAAGAGTGAAAGTTTGACTTCTTCTTTGCCAATTTAGATGCGTTTTATTTCCTTTTGTTGTCTGATTGCTGTGGCTAGGATTTCTAATACTATGTTGAATAGCAGTGGTGATAGTGGACATCCCTGCCGCATTCCTGACCTTAGGGGGAAAGCTCTTGGTTTTTCCCCATTGAGAATGATATTTGCTGTGGGTTTTCATAGATGGCTTTTATGAAATTGAGGTATGTACCCTCTATCCCCATACTCTGAAGAGTTTTGATCAAGAAAGGATGCTGTACTTTGTCAAATGCTTTTTCTGCATCTATTGAGAGGATCATATGGTTCTTGTTCTTTCTTTTATTAATGTATTGTATCACATTGATTGATTTGCGGATGTTGAACCAACTTGCAGCCCAGGGATACATCCCACTTGGTCGTGGTGAATAATCCTTTTAATGTACTGTTGGATCCTATTGGCTAGTATTTTGGTGAGAATTTTTGCATCCATGTTCATCAGGGATATTGGCCTGTATTTCTCCTTTTTGATGGGGTCTTTGTCTGGTTTGGGGATCAAGGTAATGGTGGCCTCATAAAACGAGTTTGGAAGTTTTCCTTCCATTTCTATTTTTTGGAACAGTTTCAGAAGAATAGGTATTAATTCTTCTTGAAATGTTTGGTAGAATTCCCCTGGGAAGCCATCTGGCCCTGGGCTTTTGTTTGTTGGGAGACTTTTCATGACTGCTTCCATTTCCTTAGTGGTTATGGGTCTGTTCAAGTTTTCTATTTCTTCCTGGTTCAGTTTTGGTAGTTGATACATCTCTAGGAATGCATCCATTTCTTCCAGGTTATCTAATTTGTTGGCGTATAGTTGCTCATAATATGTTCTTGTGATTGTTTGTATTTCTTTGGAATTGGTTGTGATCTCTCCTCTTTCATTCATGATTTTGTTGATTTGGGTCATTTCGCTTTTCTTTTTGATAAGTCTGGCCAGGCATTTATCAATCTTGTTAATTCTTTCAAAGAACAAGCTCCTAGTTTCATTGATCTGTTCTACTGTTCTTTTGGTTTCTATTTCATTGGTTTCTGCTCTGATCTTTATTTCTCTTCTCCTGTTGGGTTAGGCTTTATTTGCTGTTCTTTCTCCAGCTCCTTTAGGTGTAGGGTTAGGTTGTGTATTTGAGACCTTTCTTGTTACTTGAGAAAGGCTTGTATTGCTATATACTTTCCTCTTAGGACTGCCTTGCTGCATCCCAAAGATTTTGAACAGTTGTGTTTTCATTTTCATTGGTTTCCATGAATTTTTAAAATTCTTCTTTAATGTCCTGGTTGACCCATTCATTCTTTAGTAGGATGCTCTTTAGTCTCCATGTATTTGAGTTCTTTCTGACTAGTTTCAAAGCATTGTGGTCTGAAAATATGCAGGGAATGCTCCCAATCTTTTGGTACTGGTTGAGACCTGATTTGCGACCTAGGATGTGATCTATTCTGACGAATGTTCCATGGGCACTCGAGAAGAATGTGTATTCTGTTGCTTTGGGATGGAATGTTCTGAATATGTCTGTGAAGTCTATTTGGTCCAGTGTGTCATTTAAGGTCTTTATTTCCTTGTTGATCTTTTGCTTAGATGATCTGTCCATTTCAGTGAGGGGGTTGTTAAAGTCCCCCACTATTCTTGTATTGCTGTCAATGTGTTTCTTTGCTTTTGTTATTAACTGCCTTATATAATTGGCTGCTCCCATGTTAGGGGCATAGATATTTACAATTGTTGGATCTTCTTGTTGGATAGACCCTTTAAGTAGGATATAGTGTCCTTCCTCACGTCTTATTGCAGTCTTTGGTTTAAAATCTAATTTGTCTGATATAAGGATTGCCACCCCAACTTTCTTTTGGTGTCCATTAGCATGGTAAATGATTTTCCACCCCTTCACTTTCAATCTGGGGGTGTCTTTGGGTCTAGAATGAGTCTCTTGCAGACAGCATATCAATGGGTCTTGTTTTTTTATCCAATCTGATAGCCTGTGTCTTTTGATTGGGGCATTTAGCCCATTTACATTCAGGGTAACTATTGAAAGATAGGAATTTAGTGCCATTGTATTGCCTGTAAGGTGACTGTTACTGTATATTGTCTGTGTTCCTTTCTGGTCTATGTTGCTTTTAGGCTCTCTCTTTGCTTAGAGGACCCCTTTTGATATTTCTTGTAGGGCTGGTTTCGTGTTTGCAAATTCCTTTAGTTTTTGTTTGTCCTGGAAGCTTGTTATCTCTCCGTCTATTTTCAATTACAGCCTAGCTGGATATAGTATTCTTGGCTGCATATTTTTCTCATTTAGTGCTCTGAATATATCATGCCAGTCTTTCTGGCCTGCCAGGTCTCTGTAGATAGGTCTGTTGCCAGTCTAATGTTTCTACCATTGTAGGTTACGTATCTCTTGTCCCAAGCTGCTTTCAGGATTTTCTCTTTGTCTCTGAGACTCGTAAGTTTTACTATTAGATATCGGGGTGTTGACTTATTTTTATTGATTTTGAGAGGCGTTCTGTGCCTTCTAGATTTTGATGCCTGTTTCCTTCCCCAAATTAGGGAAGTTCTCTGCTCTAATTTGCTCCAATATACCTTCTGCCCCTCTCTCTCTTTCTTCTTCTTCTGGGATCCCAATTCTAATGTTGTTTCATCTTATGGTATTGCTTAGCTCTCGAATTCTGCCCTCATGATTCAGTAGTTGTTTATCTCTCTTTTTCTCAGTTTCTTTATTTTCCATCATTTGGTGTTCTATATCACTAATTCCCTCTTCTGCCTCATTTATCCTAGCAGTTAGAGCCTCCATTTTTGATTGCACCTCATTAATAGCCTTTCTGATTTCGACTTGGTTAGATTTTAGTTCTTTTATTTCTCCAGAAAGTATTTCTCTAATAACTTCCATGCTTTTTTTCAATCTCAGCTAGTATCTTTAAAATCATCATTCCGAACTCTAGTTCCGACATCATACTAATGTCTGTATTGAGTAGATCCCTGGCAGTCGGTACTGCCTCTAGGTCTTTTTGTTGAGGTGATTTTTTTCTGTCTTGTCATTTTGTCCAGAGGAGAATAGACGAATGAGAGAACAAACTGCTAATAGGGTAACAACGTCCCCAGAAAATATACACTAAACAAATCAGAAAAGACCTGAAACCAGGGGAAAAGAAAGGGAAAGAAAGAAAAAAGAAAACAAAAAAGAAAAAGATAAAAACAAACAAAAACAAAACAAAACAAAACAAACAGAATATGATCACATATGATCAGCCTGGTGCATAGATCGGTGCCACGCACTAGATTTTGGGTGTAGTTTGGTCTGTTAGAGGAAAGTGCCTCCCAAAATTTTAAAGAAGGAAAAACTTATATATGTACAAAAATGAGGCTTAATATGATGAAGGGATGGAATATGACTGTAAATATGACTGTAAAAAAATATAAAAGATTTTATAAAAGGAATTGATAAGAAGTTGGTTGAAAAAAGAAAGAAGAGAATTTAAAAAAAAAAAGAAAAAAAAGGGAGAGAATGGGATCAGGCAGGAGACCAGAAAAAAGCCATATACTAGAGACTTAGGGTATATTTTGATCTGTTAGAAGAAACTGTATCTGAAAATTTTAAAGAGAGAACAAGTTATATATATATATACCAAAAATAAGGGTAACTACGATGAAGGGGTAGAATATGCCTCTAAAAATGAAAAATAAAAAGGTTTTTTTTAAAAAAGAGATTGATAAGATGTTGGTTGAAAAAAGGGAAAAGAAAAATTCAAAAGAAAGGAAAAGAAAAAACATTAAAAAAAATTAACTTTGAAAGACTAAAGAATCGTGGTAAAAAAAGCCATGAATTCTATGTGCAGTATTCCCCTAGCACTGGAGTTCTGCTGTTCTCATTGATCGGTAAACTTGGTCTTGGCTGGCTGTTCTTGCTGATCTTCTGGGGGAAGGGCCTGTTGCTGTGGTTCCCAAATATCTTTGCCGGAGGCGGAATTGCCCCACCCTTGCCTGGTTGGGTCTAACTAATCTGCTCGGGTTTGCTCTTGGGAGCTTTTGTTCCCTGTAAGCTTTCCGTACAGCTTTGGAGGATGAGAACGAAACGGCGGCCTCCCACCTCCGCCCAGGAGAAGCTGAGAACTCAGGGCCCCAGTCCTCAGTGAGCCCCCAGAGAAAAGCAGTCAATCACTCCCATCTCCCTGGTCTCTGGCCACACTCTGTGCTCACCTGGCCTGTGACTGAGCGTTTCTGTCTCTGGCACATGACCCCATTTGGAGTCCCCAAACCCAGCAGATCCTTGCGGTGCACTCCTGCACCACTCCTCCTGGGGGAGGAAGGGGAGTCTCCCCGGATCTGCCGCTTGTTGGGTCCCTGCTGGAGGACCAGTGGCCCGACTGTGCCGTGGATTACAGTTTATGGCAACCCCGAGCTGAGAGCCCGCTCCTTGGCTCCGTCTCTGCAGCCAGCTTCCCTGCTCCGATACCTGGGAACTCTGCCACACTCAGGCACCCCTGGCCTTTCTGTGACCCCGAGTGTCCTGAGACCACACTGTCCAAGCAAGTGTTTCACCCCCCGCTTAGCCAGGAGCAACATCCCTCAGCGGAGCAGACTTCTAAAAGTTCTGATTTTGTGCTCCACTGCTCTATCACTTGCCAGAAGCGGCCAATGAAGGCCCCCTCCCCTGCTGTCTATCCTCCCGAATATCACCTCGGATTCAGTTCTCTGCACGTCCTACCTTCCAGAAAGTGGTCACTTTTCTGTTCAGAGAGTTGTTGCTATTCTTTTCTTTGATCTCCTGTTGAGTTTGTAGTTATTCAGAATTGTTTGATCCCTATCCAGCTGAATTCCTGGGACCAGACGAAATCCAGTTCTCCTACACCTCTGCCATCTTGCTCCCTCCGATCAATGTACTCTTTTTTTTTTTTTACTTTTGTACGCTATTTATTTTTTTAATTTTTATTTTTTAATTTTATTATGTTATGTTAGTCACCATACAATACATCATTAATTTTTGATGTGGTGATCCACAATCCATTGTTTGTGTGTAACACCCAGTGTTCCATGCAGTACATGCCCTCCTTAATACCCATCACCGGGCTAACCAATTCCCCCTCCCCCCTCCCCTCTAAAACCCTGTTTGTTTCTCAGAGTCCATAGTCTCTCATGGTTCATCTCTCCGTCCAATTCCCCCCTCCCCCATTTTTCCCTTCCTTCTCCTAAAGTCCTCCATGCTATCCTTATGTTCCACAAATAAGTGAAACCATATGATAATTGACTTTCTCTGCTTGACTTATTTCACTTAGCATAATCTCCTCCAGTCCCATCCATGTTGATGTAAAAGTTGGGTATTCATCCTTTCTGATGGCTGAGTAATATTCCATTGTATATATGGACCACATCTTCTTTATCCATTCATCTGTTGAAGGGCATCTCGGCTCTTTCCACGGTTTGGCTATTGCGGACATTGCTGCTATGAACATTGGGGTGCATATGGCCCTTCTTTTCACTACATCTGTGTCTTTGGGGTAAATACCCAGTAGTGCAGTTGCTGGATCATAGGGTAGCTCTATTTTTAAATTTTTGAGGAATCTCCACACTGTTTTCCAAAGTGGCTGTACCAACTTGCATTCCCACCAACAGTGTAAGAGGGTTCCCCTTTCTCCACAACCTCTCCAACATTTGTTGTTTCTTTCCCTGTCCAATTTTTCCATTCTAACTGGTGTAAGGTGGTATCTCAATGTGGTTTTGATTTGAATTTCCCTGATGGCTAATGATGATGAAACTCGACCATTCTCTAACACCATTCACAAAGATAAACTCAAAGTGGATGAAAGTCCTCAATGTGAGACAGGAATCCATCAAAATCCTAGAGGAGAACATAGGCAGTAACCTCTTTGACATCGCCCACAGCAACTTCTTTCAAGACACATCTCCAAAAGCTAGTGAAACAAAAGCAAAAATGAACTTTTGGGACTTCATTAAGATAAAAAGCTTCTGCACAGCAGAGTAAACGGTCAACAAAATAAAGAGACAACCCACAGAATGGGAGAAGATATTTGCAATTGACACTACAGATAAAGGGCTGGTATACAAGATCTATAAAGAACTTCTCAAACTCAACACCCAAAAAACAAATAATCAAGTCAAAAAGTGGGCAGAAGATATGAAAAGACACTTCTCTGAAGAAGACATACAAATGGCTAAGTGTACTCTTAATCCCCTTCACCTATTTCACCCATCCACCCACCTCCCCTCTGGCAACTACCAGTTTGTTCTCTATTTGTTAAGAGTCAGGGTTTTTTTTTGTTTTGTTTTGTTTTTCTCTTTTCCTTTTTCTCTTTGTTCATTTGTTTTGTTTCTTAAATTCCACATAATGAGTGAAATCATATGGTATTTGTCTTTCTCTGACTTGCTGTTTTCACTTAGTGATGATGCTAAATTTTGATAACCACTGGCTAAGCAGTTGCCGAGGACACGAAATGCATTTAGCTGTAATTAACCTGGTGCCACCTGCTTGGGTCTGGCCAACCAAATATTGTACTTAAATGTTTAAGCAAGTTCAGATTTTGGGAGGAAGTATGCCTAAAGAAGAAGAGGGGAATGAGAAAAAGTTTTGTCTTTGATTTCTTTTTTCCAGATTTGGCCCAGTTTGGTAAACTATTAATAGATACCCAAATAAACCTTAAGCCAAATTATGGCTCAGTTTATCCTCTTGAACCAAATCAAAATGGCAGCTAATGCAACTGCTCAAATGACATTTCTCCTGGAGTCTTAAGGAATTGGTTGATTTATTCAATAAATATTTATTAAACATCTATGATGTGCCAAGCACTGTTCTGGATGTTAGTGATGTAGAGTGCTGAATAAGATAGACAAGGTCCCTGATCTCAAAGTGTTTATATTCTAGGAAGAAGAGAGTAAGCAAACAAACAAAACAAGTAAAAGCCAGATAAGCAAGGTAATTACCGGAACTATCTCATGCTACAGAGTAAACAGAAGAAAATTATGTTATAGAGGGTGATGTGTGGGAAGGTACTATTTTTTGGCTAGAGTGGTCATTGAGGGTTTCTTTGAGGAAGTGACAGTTCAGTGAAGAACTAAATGGTGAAATGAATCCAACCATGGAACTACTTGGGTGAAGAGCATCCACACAGAGGGGATGACAACTGTAAAAGTCTTGAGGTGGGAACAGGTTTGATGTGTCCAAGGCCTGCCTGGAAAGAGGACAACATGGCTGGAACAGTGTGAATGAGGAGGGAATGGTAGGAGATGTATCAAGAGGCAGGCAGGCAGGGCCAAATCAGGTAGGGTCTTTTAGGCCACAGCAAAAGTTTGGGATTTCATTCTAGGTGATGGGAAGCCTTTGGGAGGCTTAAGGCAGGGAAATGATTGGCCTAACTTCTGCTTTAAAAAGATCACTGCTGCTGAGTGGAGAATGGGCCTTGAGAAGCAAGAGTGGAAGCAGGGAAATGCATTGGGATACAGTTGGAAGAGTCCAAGGACCAGATAACAGGACAGGGAATGGAAGTAGCCAGGTTCAGGAGACATTACAGGGGACAAGCAGATTGGACTGACTGAGGGGTTGTGACAAACTCTTTATAAGAACAAAATGGACCATTAACCTTATCATCTTTAAGCAAAGTGGACTAGAATTCTTTGTGTTGATGCCTGCTAATCTCTTACTCATCAGTTTGATCTTTGGTTGATCCATCAGTTTCTATCTTCTTTGGTTGATCCATCAGTTTCATCTTCTTTACAGAATCATGGGCACAGTGTTTTAAAAAGGTGGTGGCCTCTTAACTGGATGAGTGACTGAGGAAGCATCAGTCAGAAGATACTCCATGGAGATGAAGTATAATCTTGAGTCTAAGCCCATGAGCTTAGGTTTATAAGGGCCAAGAAGGAGTTAAGAAGGGAGATCACCCCAATAGCTCCTTGTGCCTGTGTGCAGGTGGGACCAGCTGTTACCAGTGTGCATTTGTAGCATCCCCACCCTGCTTGAATTGGGTGGATGAGTGCCCTGCACGGGTCTGGGGAACTTCACCTTTACCATGCAACCTGGCTGGGTTTATGTGCCCATTTTCCCAGCAGTGGGCTTGGAGGGTAACTCCCAAAGGGCTCTGTCCTGCAGGTTGCTTAACCTGTGGTCGACTGATAAATGTCCTTTGATATATACGGAATAGGAGCTGTAACTGGGAGATTCACAGCGATTCTCAGTCTGATGCTCAGGTCATTACTATGGTGTGCATTCTGTAAATTGTTCAGCATATGATTTGTATTCACTGATTTAAGAAAACCATGAACACTGTAACACCTCATTTATCCAGAATTCTCTGAAAATATGGCATTTCATGTAAATGCATTTTTCCATGTATGCCTTTAAATGTCAAGGCAACTTTTATGTCATGAACATTTTGAGCACTTTGGAAGGAAGGCTTTCTAAAGCAGGTGAGTCTCTTAAGCAGAGTTTTACATGATTTAATATCCCTTGATGACTCATGTTCACCCATTGTGACCATCAATCACTCCTTTGTGCTATACCGCAGTGACGCAGTGACTGCACGCCCAATGAAGCTGACTATTGTGTGAATTCCTTCACTCCCTTTCTTTCTCTGTGGAGAATTAGACCCTCTGTTGAGGGTTTTATGTCATTAACACCTGCTAATGGCACCAGCACGAGCAAACAAGGATCACCCCTCACTGTTTCTTGTTAGAATATTGGTGCCTTTAAGAAGATAGTTTTTATTTGGGAGGTTTTGTCTAAATTAGCTAGCCTGCTGTTACTGAAAACAGAAGTCTCCAGACGCCATGCCTATGTTTTTCTGAGCCATGCCTACATTTTCTATATGTGACCACATTTGTGTATTGTTAATTAATTAATTAATCAATACAAAAATATTTTTATCATTGGTCCTGGTTCATGTAAACTGAAGAGTAAAGAGGAGTTCTCAGGATGATAAAGTAAAATGCCTCCTGCGGTCATCTAAGCAGAAGCCAAAGGAAGAGATTTCACTGGAGGAGACCAGAAACCTCCAGTATGTAAAATAATGTTAGTAAGACCTCTGTCCCAATGCTGGGGCCATGCCACTCTCTCCCAGCCATGAGTTAGTCAGCCATGAATGGATGCTGACGCGGAGCTTTGGGGGCAAACAGTCACAGCTGCAATGCACACAAATTTTTTTAGAACTGGTTTGTGCACTAAAGAGAACCTGGCTCGTAGGGGAGGTTACATCATGGAATCTTGTAGAGGTCTCACTACCCTGCTACGATGTGTAAGAGCTGCCTTGCTCTAGAATTTGTGGCAGGAAGCATTTGATGCAGTCATTTACATGAAAACATAAGTGGCGTCTTTCTTACAGTCCCTGGACTTTGGCAAACAGAAGGCTTCTTCCAGTATACTGATGGATGTCCTTATCTTTAGCAACAGTGGATGCTCCATCAGTAAAATCGAAGGCAGCACAGAGCCAAGTTTCTTCTGACAGGCCAGATACTGGAGTGTAGGTGGAAAGATTTGGGGCTGCTTTTTGAACCAAAACAGAAGAGAGATGAACCAGAGAGGTATCTACATTTTGCCTGCTGTTTTGTTCCCTTTTGTTGGGGAAATATATGATTATTTTGTAACTATTGATACACAGATGCAGGTAATTTTTTTTCTTTTTTTAAAGAGAAAGGTCAAAGATTGTCACAGTATGTGTCACATCAAACTGAAACAGCTTCAGCCCCTTCCTCTGTATTTCTGTGATAATTGGCTCCATGAGCTATAAACAAAGCACATGAGGCTTGAACAGGATGAGGCCATCTGGGCTTGGGCAAAGTGTGCTTTCCTGGATGAGGGAAGGAACAGGGCTGCCTGGGGCTGTTGGCTCTTACTTGAAGAGAAATCCATGGTCTAAAGACTTTCCTTTGTTCCTTGTTTCTTCACCTAGACCCAAGGGACAGGCACTCCGCTTGTCCTGCAGGGGAAGCTGTTGGCAAAGTCTTTGTGTCCTGTAAATGGTCAAATTGAGCCTTCTCAGTCATTACTGACAAAGGTTTTTGAAGCACCTCTTGGATAAGATCCTGTGCTTGGGTTGGGGTGATGATGCATAAAATCCATGGGGCCATCCCTCAAGGGGCTTATAGTTTGGTTAGACAAACAAGAGGAATTAAACAAGACAAAATCAAAACAGAACAACAAAACAACTAAACAAATTAAACCCAAAAAAACCAGCCACCAGCCCACCATTTCTTCCCCTCTCAGTCCTGCCACGTAAGCATATTCATTTCATTGCTGATCTCTTTTCTTTTACTTGAGTATTTGTTTCTTTGTTGGGGAAGGGGCTTGTGGATTTCTTGAGCTGGAGATTATTAGCACTTTATGCCCAATGATCAGATCTCTCTGTTTTCTAGGTGTAGGGAATGCTGTCCATAAGGCACAACCATCCATCCAGCGAATGCTTTACAAAGAGCTTTCTGAACACCGCATTTCATTTGTGGAGGGAAAAAATGCCTGCATTTAACTTCTGGCTCCTAATCTTTGGTTGACAGAAACCAGGAAACTGCTCAATTTCATATGTTTACTTCAAAATACCCTATCTCAGCCAAATGTCTGGCTGCTCCATTCTATAAATGCAAGGCGCCACCATCATGCCTTGTATTTCTTTCCTCTCTCCCTATGTTGGCCGATGCTTGTGTCCAAAATGCAGGCTTTCAACAAATTGCATTCTGATTGACTGACCTGGATTTCTGCTGGGGAGCTGAATGCTAAAGCCAAATAGATCTGACCAAAACTTGCTTTGCTGAATTTTTTAAGTCTCTTTCAGAAACAGCCTCGGATATGTTTTATGAGAGGGATAAAGAATATTATTTAAAGACAATGGTACAAGCCAGAGTCACGTAAAGTCACATAAAGAGGGTTTTAGAGTTGGGTGAAATCTCAGGTTATCTGCCTGAAGCTTTTAGCTATTCAAAAAGACTCATGTTCTTCTTTTGCAGTATCTGTTGAGACTAAGTTTCTAAGTTCATAAAACCACAGACCTCTGAGTGATTGGAGCTTGTCTTTTGACTGTTTGCCTTGGTATTTGTTTTGAGCTTGAATCTCAGAGCCATTTAAACCCATCTAAGCAAGGAGCCTGGTATCCAAAGTGAGGTGTGGTCCCATTGATTTCATAATGATACTTGGTGGTACTGGGGTAAAATCCAGGGATTCATAACCTCCTGACTGTTCACATGGACACTGGTCAAGGCCATCACCATTTCAGCTGACCTACCTGACCGCAGTGGATTTCAGATGATTTCTTGGACTCTAGCCATTTCCTCTTCCAATCCAACCACGCTGTTTTCCCAAAGCCCCAGGATTATCATGGTACTTTCCCCAATTTAAACAGTTTAATGGCTCCCTTTTGTTTTTCTAAGTAACCTTTTTCTTTTAGAATGGTTTTAAATTTATAAATTCCCATATATTCCAAACACTATTTTTCCTATTGTTTCCTGTTAATGTGCTACAGTTGTTACAATAATGAACCAATGCATACACATTATTATTAACTGAAGTCCATAGTTTACTCAGGTTTTCTTAGTTTTTTTTTTTTTAATTTAAATTCAATTAGCCAACATATAGTAGTACATCATTGGTTTTTGGTGTAGTGTTCAATGATTCATAAGTTGGGTATAACGCCCAGTGCTCATCATATCATGTGCCCTCCTTAATGCCCATCACCTGGTTACCCCATCCCCCCACAGTTTGATTCCCACAGTCAAGAGTCTCTCATCGTTTGTCTCCCTCTCTGATTTCTTTCCATTCAGTTTTCCCTCCCTTCCCCTATGATCCTCTGCGCTCTTTCTAATATTCCACATATGAGTGAAACCATATGATAATAGTCTTTCTCTGATTGACTTATTTCACTTAGCATAATACCCTCCAGTTCCATCCATGTTGATGTAAATGGTAGGTATTCATCCTTTCTAATGGCTGAGTAATATTCTATTGTATCTATGAACCACATCTTCTTTTATCCATTCATTTGTTGAAGGACATCTCAGCTACTTCCACAGTTTGGCTATTGTGCACATTGCTGCTATGAACATTGGGGTGCAAATGCCCATTCTTTTCACTACATCTGCATCTTTGGGGTAAATACCCAGTATTTATAAATTACCCAGCAATTGCTGGGTCATAGGGTAACTCTTTTTAACTTCTTGAGGAACTGCAGCAACTTCTTGCAAGATACATCTCCAAAGGCAAGGGAAACAAATGCAAAAATGAACTATTGGGACTTTATCAAGATAAAAAGCTTCTGCACGGCAAGGGAAACAGTCAACAAAACTAAAAGGCAATCTACAGAATGGGAGAAGATATTTGCAAATGACATACCAGATAAAGGCCTGGTATCCAAGATCTATAAAGAACTTATCAAATCAACACCCAAAAAACAAATAATCCAGTCAAGAAATGGGCAGAGGACATGAACAGACACTTCTCCAAAAAAGACATACAAATGGCCAATAGATAATGAAAAAATGCTCCACATCACTTGTCATCAGGAAAATAAAAATCAAAACCACAATGAGATACCACCTTACACAGTTAGAATGGCTAAAATTAACAAGACAGATTTTCTTATTTTTAACCTAATGTCCTTTTTCTATTCCAAGATCCCATGCCATATTACATTTAGTTCTCATGTCTCCTTAGGCTTTTCTTAACTGTGGTAGTTTGTCAGACTTTCCTTGTTTTTGATGATTTTGACAATTTTGGGAAGTGCTGATAGGGTATTTTGTGGGATACCCCTTCATTGGGATATGTCTGATTATTATTCCTCAGAATTAGCCTGGGGTGATATGTTCTTGGGAGAAAGACCACAGAAGTAAAGTGTCATTTTTCTCACATCATCTCAAGGGTGCATACTATCAAAATTGCCTGTCACTGTTGATATGAACCTTGATCACCTGGCTGAGGTAGTGTTTGTCAGGTCTCTCCACTGTGAAGTTCCTCTTTTCCCTCTTTAGAAGGAAGTCACTGTGTGTAACCCTCAGTCAAGGAGGGCACAATTAAGTTCCATTTCCTTGAGGGAATTAAAAATTATTCAGAATTCTTCTGCACAGAGATTAGTCTATTCTCCTTTTATTTTAATTTATGCAATCATTTATTTGTATCATTATGGACTTTATTTTATACTTTTGGCTATAAGCCAATGGTAATTTATTTTTCTTCAAATTATTTTAGCTTTGACCATTAGAAGCTGTTTCAGTTGGCTCCTGTGTCCCTTTCACATACACTTATCATTGTGGGGATTTTTTAAAGCATTTCCTTACTTTCTTATGGTACAAAGATGCTCCAGGTTCGTCTTGTACTATTTTCTAACCCAGTCCTAGAATCAGCCATTTTTCAAGGAGCCCTGGTTCCCATTTTAATTCCAAAGCTACTTAGATAAGCACCTTTCCTTCCACCCCCTTTAGTGAGTTTGCTTCATACATTTGTAACAGTTAGATTGATATATCACATTCTGCACTCCATCTTGGGGTCTCTTGACATCCTAAATAATTTTTTAAAATTTGCATACATTATTAAAGTTTATCTCTGTGCTGTAAGGTTAATGGGTTTTGGCAGATACATAGTGCCACATATTCACGCATTGTGGTTGTCTGAGTAATGACCCATCAAGGATGTCTACATCCTAATCCCTGGAACCTATGAGTATATGACTTTATGTGGTAAAAGGAATTTTGCATATGTTGTTAAGAATCTTGAGATGGGGAGATTTTTCTGGGTTATCTTGATGAGCCCACTATAATCACAAAGGTTCTTATAAGAGGGAGAGAGTTAGTAGTTGGAGATGTGATGGAAGCAAGAGGTTAGAATGATGTGAGGAAGGGGGCTAGAGTCCAAGGAATGCAGGCAGCCTCAGGAAGCTGAAAAAGGCAAGGCATACATTCTACCCTGAAGCCTCCAGAAGGAAAGCAACTATTCTGACTTGTTGATTTTAGACTTCTCACCACTAGAACTGTAAGAGAATAAATTTGTGTTTTAAGCCACTAAATTTGTGCTAATTAATTGCAGCAGCAATGGGAAATTAATATAGATATTAGTATCTGAAATGGGGTGCTGCTGTAACCTAAAAATGTGGAAGTGGCTTTGGAACTGGGTAATGGGTAAAAGCTGGAAAATTTGTGAGGACCATGATAGAAGAAGTCAAAGTTGCCTTTAACAGACAAATACGGATGTTAAAGACTTGGACTGTGAGGCCTCAGGAGGAAGTGAGGAACATGATAGAGAAAATCTGTATTGTCTTAGAGGATACCTATATTGTCACAAACAGAACATAAAAATATGAACATTAAAGGTGCTTCTGATGAAGGATCAGAAGGAAATGAGGAACATCATATTGGAAACTGGAGGAAAGGAGATCCTTGTTACATAGTGACAGAAAACTTAGCTGAGTTTTGTTCTACAGTTGTGTTGGATGCAGAAAAGCAGAACTTGTAAGTGATGAATTTAGGTATTTAGCTGAAGAGATTTCCAAACAAAGTATTGAAAGTGAAGCCTAGTTCCTTCTTGCTGAGAAGAAAGAGATAAACTGAAAAAAAAAAAAAAGAATTTTATTAAATAAAAGGTACCAAAAACTTGAAATTTGGGAAATTCTTAGCCTATCCAGATTGTAAAAGACACCAAAATTAAAAGGTCCACTGTCAGCAATGTGTACTCCGGAGAGAAGTCAAGGTATAGCTGGACAAACTTTTGCTAGTGTTTCAGAGGGAAAAAAGAGTACAGGATTTAGTCATACATAGGGCTCTCTGAAAAGATTAGATTTGTGACTTATGGATCCCCTCAGTCACCTCAACAGAAGCCAAAAATAGATGGAATTATCCAGGAAAGATCTATAGAAGAGTCTCTTGTCTAATGGAGTGAACCCCCATGACATACATGGGAGACCCACTGTTTTTTTAATGTTATGCCAGCAGAAATTGTGGTAATTTGTTTTTATAGCAATAGAAAACTAACACACCTACCCAATATCCATGTTTCCTGTCTTTGTCAAAGTACCTTGTTTTTATTTTTTGTTTTTTAAATACTTTTTTGTTTAGAGCAGTTTAATGTTCACAGCAAAATTGAGGGGAAGATACAGAAATTTCCTGTATACTCCTTGCCTCCCTGCCACACATGTATAGCTTTCTCCGTTATCAACATGCCCTACCAGAGTGGTACATTTGTTACAATTGATGAACCTACATTGACACATCATAATTACCCAAAGCCCATAGTTTGCCTCATGGTTCACTCTAATGTCATATATTCTATGGGTTTGGATGAGTGTATAATGATATGTATCCATCATTATGGTATCATGCAGAGTATTTTCACTCCCTAAATATCCTATGTGTTCTGCCTATTCATTCTTCTCTCCCAACCCTCCAATCTCTGGCAACCACTGACTTTTTTTTACATTACTAAATTTTTTTTATTATGTTCAGTTAGCCAACATATAGTATATCATTAGTTTTTGATGTAGTGTTCAATGATTCATTAGTTGTGTATAACACCTAGTACTCATCACTACAGAACACTTATGAAATAAATGGAGGAAGACACAAAGGGATGGAAAAACATTCCATGCTCATGGATTGGAAGAATAAATGTTAAAATGTCTATGTTGCCCAGAGCAATCTACACTTTCAATGCAATCCCTATCAAGATACCATTGACATTTTTCACAGAGCTGGAGTAAACAATCCTAAAATTTGTATGGAACCAGAAAAGACCCTGAATCGCCAGGGGAATGTTGAAAAAGAAAGCCACTTATTTTTTACTATGTTCATAATTTTGCTTTTCCAGAATGTCATATAGTTGAAATTATATAGTATGTAATGTTTTTAGATAGGCTTCTTTCACTTTGAAATATGTATTTAAGTTTCCTCCATGTCTTTTAATGGTTTGGTAGCTCATTTCCTTTCAGTGCTGAATAATATTCTATTGGCTGGATGTACTGGTTTATTTATCCATTCATCTACTGAAGGGCATTTTGGTTGCTTCCAGTTTTGACAATTATGAATAAATCTGCTATGAACATCCATGTGCAGGTTTTTGTGTGAACATAAGTTTTTGACTCCTTTGGGTAAATACCAGGAAGTGTGATTGATGAATTGTATGGTAAGAGTATATTTAGTTTTGTAAGAAACCACTGCCCAGATGTCTTCCTAGGTGGCTGAACATTTTTCATTTCCATCATCAATGAATGAGAGTTCCTGTTGTTGCACATACTCACCAGCATTGTTTGTTGTCAGTGTTCTGGGGTTTGGACATTCTAATAGGTGTATCTTGTTGCTTTAATTTGCATTTACCTGATGACATATGATGTGGAACATCTTTCCATTTGCTTATTTTTTATTTGTATATCTTCTTTGGTGAGGTGTCTGTTAAGGTCTTTAGCTCATTTTTTAATCAATTTGTTCTTTTTCTTATTATTGAGTTTTAAGAGTTCTTTATATATTTTGGATAACAGTCCTTTATTAGATGTGTCTTTTGCAAATATTTCCTCCCAGTCTGTGGTTTATTTTTTTATTCTCCTGACAGTGTCTTACACAAATCAGAAATTTTATTTGTAATGCATTCCAGCTTATCAATGATTTCTTTCATGGATGGTGCCCTTGGTGTTGTATCTAAAAAGTCATTACCATACCCTAGGTCATTTAGGTTTTGTCTTATGTTATTTTAAGGAGTTTTATTGCTTTGCCCTTTACCTTTAGGTCTGTGATCCATTTTGAGTTAATTCTTGTGAAGGGCATATGGTCTGTATCCAAATGCTTTTTTTTTTTTTTTTTTTTGCATGTTGATGTCCAGTTTTTCCAGCACCATTTGTCGAAGAGACTATCTTTGCTCCATTCTTTTGCTTTCTCTCCTTGTCAAAGATCAGTTGATTATATTTATGTGGATCTATTTTTGGACTCTATATTCTGTTCCATTGATCTGTTTGTCTATTATTTCACCATTCTGTCTTGATTACTGTTGCTTTACAGTAACTCTTAAAGTTGGGTAGTGTCAGTCCTTTTCCTTCAATGTTGTGTTGGCTATTCTGGGTCTTTTGCCTCTCCATATAAACTTCAGAATCAGTGTCAATATCCACAAAATAACTTACTAAGATTTTTATTGGGATTGCATTGAATTTATAGCTCAAGCTGAGAAGAACTGACCTGACCATTTTGAGTTTTCCTGTCTATGAACATGGAATATTTTGCCATAGCTTTCATTTTTCTCTGATTTATTTCATCAGAGCTTTGTAGTTTTTTTCATGTAGATCTTGTACATATTTCCTTAGATTTATACCTAAGTATTTAATTAGGGTGGGTGCTAAAGAAATAGTATTGTGTTTTAAATTTTAAATTCCACTTGTTCATTATTGATATATAGGAAACAATGGACTCTTACATATTAACTTTGTATCATCATATTCTCCAATCTTGCTCTAATTGCTAATTAGTTCCAGGAGTTTTTCTGTTGATTCTTTAAGATTTTCTACAAAAATAATCATGTCATCTGTAACAAAGACATACTATTTCTTCCATCCCAATCTGCATACCATTTATTTCCTTTTCTTTACCTATATCATTAGCTAGAACTTCCAGTATGATATTGAAAATAAATGGTGAGAGGGGATACTTTTGCCTTGTCCCTGATCTTAGTGGAAAGTTTTGAATTTCTCACCATTAAGTATGATATTAGCTGTGGGTGTTTTGCAGGTATTCTTTATCAAGATGAGGAACATTCCATCTATTCCTAGTTTACTGAGAATTTCTTTTTTCAGCATGAATGGGTGTTTGATTCTAAGAGCAGCAATTGTGCCCTACCACATTTCCCAGCCTCATTCCAGCTAGCTGTAACCATGTAAGTTCTGGCTATTAAGAAATAAGGAGAAGCTGTGAGGTAAGACTTCTAGAATTGTTCCTTAAAGTAGAGGAAAGATGGCCAGGGAATGCCTTTTTGGCCTTTTCCTCCTTCCTTTTTCTTATCTCTGGAGTGTAGATAAGATGGCTGGAGATTAAGCCACCATCTTGGACCAGGAAGATAAGTCATGTACAAAGATGGAAGTCATGTGATAAGGAAGGTGGAACAGAAAGAGCTAAGGAACCTATGTCCTCAGTGATTTTATACCACATCTCTTATACCCACTGTACACAACCAACCTCTGGAATTGGGGTCTGTAATGGTTTTTCATTGCTATGTAAACATATTACCACAAATGTGGCAGCTTATAGTAAGTCTTAAAGTTGCTATAAGTTATTATATTACAGTGTCTGTGGGTCAGGAGTCCAGGTATAGTTTAGCTCTTCTCAGGGTCTTGCCAGGCTGAAATCAAGCCCTTGCCAGGGTCTTGTTGGCTGGGGCTACAGTCTCATCTAAGACTTGGTTGGAGTCCTTTTTCAAGCTCATGGGTTGTTGGCAGAATTAATTTCCTTATGTTGTAGGACTAGAGTTCCTATCAGCCGGGGACCACTCTTAGCAACCAGGAGCCACTTTCAGCTCTTTGCCATGTAGCTGCCATAGGTAGTTTGCAACATGGATGCTTGCTTTCTTCCAGGGAAGCAGGAGCAAGTCTATGACTTCTAATCTCTCTTCAGTCTACTATGATGGAATCTTACATAATCTAACCTAATAAAAAGAGTGATTGTCCCATCATATTCATACTAAAGGAAAGGGGATTATACAAGGTGTGTATAACATGAGTGGGAAACTTGGGGTCCATCTTAAAATTCTGCCCATTGCAGTTGACAACCACCAGTGTCTGAAGGAGTGCTTAACAATACTTGTTGGTTGGTTGGAAAGTTGGCTTTTCTGTCCCAGACCTGGCTTTCTGGCCAGTTCTATTGCTCCCCTGCTGCCGGAACTGTTATAGTCAAGTTCCTCAGCTATCCAGATCAGAGAAGGGGTGCCACAGACAGAGTAAGAGTTAGGGTATTCTCATATTTCTGAAGAGTTTGGACAGGTCAATAAAATTATTACAAAAACAGCAGTCATTAAAATTTACCAGGAACTATAGTGGTTTGCTGAATACTTTGCATGCATGAACTAATTGAATCCTCATAATAAATCTAAGCAATAGATGCTATTATTATCCCATTTTGCAGATGAAAAAAACAGAAATCAGTAACTTTCTCAGGTTCACACAACTAGCAAGTAGCGGAGTCAGGTTTTGAACCCAGACAGACTGAAGTCAATGCCTATACCCAAATCAATGCTGATGGGCACACAAATCAAATAGGAGCTTAAATGCAACTTCTAATTCAGAAGTTCTTTTCTTTTCTTTTTTTTTTTTAAGTAGGCTCCACCCCAGCGTGGAGCCAACACAGGGCTCAAACTCACAATGCTGAGATCGGGAGTCGGACACAGACACTTAATAGACCGAGCCACCCAAGTGCCCCTAATTCAGAAGTTCTTGAGTGAGAGGCCTGAGATTCTGCATTTCTAACCAGCTCTAGATGATGCAGATCCAGGGACCACACTTTGAGTAGCAAGGATATAAACTATTATGCTGTGTTGTCCCACAACATTTGGTGGGCATGTCAAACCCTGATGTTGAGTGTGGGAGTAGAAGGTGTAAATGTAGGAATCAATACAAACATCTTCAAATTCTCCAGATGGGAAGATGTTGGAATGAAGAGTGGGGGTTAAGCTTTAAGTATATAAGGAGTTATAAGAGGAATTTTTAGGATCTTAAATTTTCAGGAAGTGTCAATTCTGGATTTGCTTGTCTTCCACTTTCCCAGGTGGTTCAACTCTAGTAGATACAGATTTTTTTCTAGGCCTGGTGCATCCCCTTGAATATCTCCAGAAATAGACTAGGTCCACAGTGTTTGCCTGTCACCTGGATGACACATGGGGAAGGCAGAGATGTGTACCCACAAATGGTGTGTTTGGGAGTAGTCCTTATGGTCTTGTTTATAGCTTCAGAACTGGGAGATCATAAACTTTCTCAGGTTAAGTGGACTAAGTTAGGTGTGGCTTCTCAGGGATCAGATCCTAGGAGGCTGGGCTGCTCCCAACTATTAGTCAGGTGTGAGTTGTGAACTTGCCAGAAGCTCCAGGATAGATGAAGTGTTGTGAGAGAGAGAAAGGAGAGAGGCTTCGCTTAATGTGGATGAGCTGCACCTGAGAGGGGACAGTCTGTGTAGTGAGTCAGAAGGGGAAGTGGTTCCCAAGGAGAATGCAATTCTCAGTTGATTTCTTTTGGTTTAAGGGATAGATGGGATGTGGAATTTAAGTAGCTGTACCTGGCCAGTGCAAACAGGCACCTGCATACTTTTGGTTCCAAGAAGGGCTTTCCCAGGTTAGCCAGCAGTGTTCCCCAACATGGAAATCTGCATGACAAGCAAAAAGGGCTGAGCTTAACAATGAAGGTAATATGTATTACTCAGTACATGGACCCAGAGGTTTTTAGGTGCATCATTTCATCTATGTCCTGTACAACGCTCATTTTACAAGTGGAGAAATTGAGTACAGGAAACATAAGAAAATTGCTGAAGACCATAGAGCTAGTAAATGGTGAGATCAGGGTTTAAATCTCAACCTGTATCTCTGAAGTTTGTTTACTGAACCACAGTGGTGCACTTTCCCTAATAGATGGAGACCAACATTCTTGTTTTACCCAGGTGAGAAAACTGTGGCTTAGTAAATTTAGGGGATTTATCCAAGAGGCTAGGACCCCAGCCAAGGTCTCATAGTTAGCTAACTATGGTAGCACTCATATTTTCTTGGTAATCTCATATTTTTAGTTAGATTGAAAGCTTTCTGAGGGCAGAATCCCTGCTCTATTTCTCTCTGTAGTATGAGCTCCCAGTACAAACTAGGTATTCATCTAATGTCAAGTGAGTGAGTGTGCAGTATCAGACTTAGTTCAGTTGTTAGCTAAATTTGGTATTGGGTGTGAATTTAACATGGCCTTTAGTGGCTAGAACTCTATTTTACTGGGTGCTTGAAGGAGGAATCTTCTAGCAAGGGAGAGGAGCTTGGCTCCCCAGAGTTGTGGCAACCTTCTGTAGATGTTCTCATTACCCAAACCATTTTATCTTTTGACTCATCTCACCACTCCTCCTATAAGCCACCCAGTCTCTTATTCCTCCATCTTAACTACTCGTGGCTTCAGTCACTATGCAGCAGTGTCCAATAGAACTTTCTGTGATGATATAAATGTCCTATATCCATACTGCTTAACGTGGCAGCCAGTAGTCACATGTGGCTATTAAGCCCTGGAAATGTAGCTAATGCAACTAGGGAACTGAATTTTGAATTTTATTGAATTTTAATTAATTTAAGTAGTTACATGTGGCTAGTGATTACCATATTGTAAAAGGTAGATCTAGATTTAACTCCCACATTGCTTCCAATAACCCAGTTCTCTCCCTTGAGCCTCCAAATTAATTTTCATCTGACTACTGAACATTGCCTGACCTCAATGATGAGAAACAAGTTCCATCTAGAATGCCTTATTAACCCCATCCCAAGTCTGAGTTTTGTTTGGGTTCTTGACCTTACCCAGCTGATCACCTACTACCTGGTTGCTTAGCTGGAAGTCACCTTGGTGTTTCTTCCTGCTTTCTTCTACACCTGGGGACTCTCCGTCCTGTTATCCTTCTTCTTGCCAAAGGCTCTGTTCTGATGTTAATCACCTCCTGCCTGGATCTTTGCGGTGATCTTCCCATTGAGTCTCTTTTCTTTCTGCTTCTCCTGGCTTCTGGGTGATTGCATCACTGGTCCCAATTCTTCACTCTATAATAGAATCGTTCACTTATCCATTTGCCATGGCTTCATAGTGGATGGACTTTGAGGTAAGGCTTGGTCATGTGACTTGCTTTGACCACTGGGATGTTCACAAGAGTGATTTGAGCAGAGGCTTGGAATGTGCTTGTGGCTTTGGGCTTGCCTTTTCTGCACTTCTGCTAGCACTATGAGAAGAAAATGCTCTGGGTAGCTTCTGGTCCAAGGAGGATGAGAGATACATGAAGTAGACCTGGACCCCACTCACAGTCTGGAGCTAAGCCTAGCCAATCCCAGCTAAGGTCACCTATACTTAGCCAAAACACAGGTACAAGAGTGAGAAGTAAATGCTTATTGCTGTATGCCACTATGATTTTGGAGTTTTTGTTACTCAGCAAAATCTAATACGCAGTTTTCATCTAGTCTCTCTACTGCCAAGACTCCATTGTGAAACATAGATCTATCTTGTTATTGGTATACAGCGTCTGATTTTTCCTGCAGGAAAAAGTTCTAAATGTTTATTCTGGCATGGAAGCCCTGCCTTGCCCAACCTCAGCTTCTTATTTCCATCTCACCCTACCATGATGCTGATTCATTTACCATCCAGAATACTTGAAGGTTTGAAGCATGGTTTGGACTTTGACTCCTTCATACTTTTGTTTTGTCTTTCCTTCTGCCTGGACTTTTATGCCATACCTGCTTTGTCAATTCCTACTTATTCTTCAAAGCCAGCTTAAATGCCACCACTTAGAAGTGTCACATTTATGACTGCATGGTATTTCATGGTATTACTGTTAGAAGACTCATTTCATGGCATTGTAGCAGGTTGTGTCTGTGACCTGACCTATGCTGATAGCTTTAGGGAAGTGACTTTATTTTATTCATGCTTGTGTCCTTTATATCTAAACCTAACTCATTTCTTGGCAAAAAGTAGATGCTCAAAACAGGTGTAATGAGTAAATTTTAAGGGGCATCATTTGGCAGTCTGCCCTTCTAGGCAATGTGATGAGCTTGTGGAGAGCAGATTAATTCAGAGATCTCATGCAAGCAGCATTCCTGTGGTTCTGAGAGTAATTCTGCCAGGAAAGGAGTTATGCTTGGCAGAATCTGTTAGATATTCTGCCTGTTCTGTTCCAGAGTAGATGGGGAGGCAGCATAGTGACATAGTTGGATGATGGGACAAGAGAGCCAGTTTGTTGCCCTGGCTCTGTCACCAACTTCTCCTCCTATCTCACTGAGCTTCAGGTTCTTTGTACAATGAGGCTCTTGGATTTGAGAGTCTCCCCAGGTACTCCCGACTTTGATGTACAGCTGGGGTCCCCTCAGAATTCCTCAAGTCCCTAGGAGATATGAAGAGCCATGAAGGATGGGGCAGCTAGATTAGGGGAACTAGCCCCTCACTATGGTCAGGGTACTTGGTTCTCACCAGCTTTCCTGTGCATATACTCCTAGTATCCATATACTGGGTAAAACTGACACCAAAACACAGTAGCTTAAAACAATAATTTATTATTATTTCTCATGCTTTTGTGGGTTGGCTAGGTTTATCTGGGCAGATTTTGCTTGGGATCTCCTCTGTAGTTGCAGTCAGATGATGGCTGGGGATGGAGTTATCTGGGGACTTAACTAGGCTGGACGTCCAACATGCCTCATCCACATGGCTAGCAGCTAATGTCAGCTGTCAGCTGGGGCTGTCACTGGAGCATTATGTGGACTGTCCATGTGGTGTGGGCTTCTCACAGTATGGTGGCTGACTTCTAAGTAAGAGCATCCCAAGAGTGAGAGTTCCTAGTGTGTCAGGCAGAAGCCGCAAGACTTCTTATGACCAAGGCTCAGAATTCTCAGAACATCATTTTTGCCACATTCTTTTCGATAGTCAAGTCACTAAGGCCAGCCCAGATTTAAGGGGTGGGGCACAGACCTAACCTCTCCATGGGAAGAATGTTGAGGAATGTGCAACCCTCTTCAATTCATCACAGCCTGGGAATGTGCTGAGATAAAGGACCTTGGAACTGGAAAATCTTTTAAGACTAGAAAAGCCCAGGTGAATGTGGCTAAACATTTTGGGGTGACTTGGGGGCTATCCTCAAGGTTGAGAAGGGGAAGTCTAGATTTCACCCTATTTTTAATCAGAGCATCTCTCTGAGGTTCGGATTCAGCTGTTCTTTTTTTTAAAGAGTTCCATGACTTTTATTTTTATTTATTTATTTTTTAAGATTTTATTTATTTATTATGTCAGAGAGAGAGAGAGAGAGCACGCACAAGCAGGGAGAACAGCAGGCAGAGGGAGAAGCAGGTTCCCGGCTGAGCAAGGAGCCCGATGTGGGACTTGATCCCAGGACCCTGGGATCATGACCTGAGCCGAAGGCAGACACAACCTACTGAGCCACCCAAGTGTCCCAAGAGTTCCATGACTTTTAAAGGTAATGTCATGATCAGGATTTGGTATGGGTCCCATAGCCTTAGCAAACAAATGTATGTTGAGTAAGTTGTCCCCTATGCATTTATAGGCCAGTCTGTGTACCCAAAGCAGAAGACCAAGATGCAGGCTTGGCCTGACCTTATAGACAGAAGTGCTTTCTTAGATTGGGGCTTCTCAGGAGCCTGGGAAGAACTGGAGGAGACTCTCTTCACATGGAAAAACACACTTTGAACCTTTGTTAAAGTTCTCATTGGTCTAGATTTCTCTTAGTATTTTGTTAAAATTAACTATAAAATAGAGACCAGGTGTGAGAATTCCTTGAGCAGACAAAACCATTTCACCCATATAAGCAAAACTAAATCTAGCTTATTTCATCAACATAAGCAAAACTTAGGTTATTTTTTGTAAATGTCTCTGATAATCATAAAAGAAACTTAAGTCATCTTCCTAAAATTAATGAGAGAACTTTTAATTTAATTTAATTTTTTAATTTTTTAAACAATTTTATTTAAATTCAATTAATTAACATATGTATATTATTAGTTTCAGAGGTAGAGTTCAGTGATTCATCAGTTGCATGTAACACCCAGTGCTCATTACATCATGTGCCCTCCTTAAAGCCCATCACGCAGTTACCCCATCCTCCCACCTACCTCCCGTTCAACAACCCTCAGTTTGTTTCCTATAGTTAAGTCTCTTATGGTTTGTCTCCCTCTCTGATTTCATCTTATTTTATTTTTCCCTCCCTTCTCCTATGATTCTCTGTTTTGTTTCTTAAGTTCCATATATGAGTGAAATCATATGATAATTGTCTTTCTCTCATTGACTTATTTCACTTAGTATCCTCTAGTTCCATCCATGTTGTTGCAAATGGTAAGATTTTTTTTTCAAGATTTTATTTATTTATTTGACAGAGAGAGACACAGCAAGAGAGGGAACACAAGCAGGGGGAGTGGGAGAGGGAGAAGCAGGCTTCCCGTGGAACAGGGAGCCCGATGTGGGGCTTGATCCCAGGACCCTGGGATCATGACCCGAGCTGAAGGCAGATGCTTAACAACTGAGCCACCCAGGCGCCCCGCATGATTTCATTCTTTTTGATAGCTGAATATATTCCACTGTGTGTGTGTGTGTGTGTATGTGTGTATGCCACATCTTATTTAACCATTCATCTGTCAAAGGACAACTGGGCTCTTTCCATAGTTTGGCTATTGTGGACAATGCTGTTATAGACATGGGGGTACAGGTGCCCCTTTGGATCACTACATTTGTATCTTTGGGGTAAATCCCTAATAGTGCAATTGCTGGGTCATAGGGTAGCTCTATTTTTAACTTCTTGAGGAACCTCCATACAGTTTTCCAGATAATTACTTTTAACCAATCCTCTGCTATCTGGAAACCGCATTATAATAACCAATCATTGTAAAGATAAACAACTTCCTCATTTTCACTTTATAAACCACCCTGTAATGCCATGCCCCTGAGCTTCATATCACTTTTAAATTTGAAAGCTCTAGTTCACAAACTGTTCTTATCTGCCCAATAAAGTCTTACTAAATACTATTTATTGACCTAGTGGGTTTAATTTTGCTATTTCTGGATTTTTGACATTGTTAACTCAGTTTTCCACTTGAAGTCTGGGTCCACAGGTCCAACCTATAGCACTTGTCACACTTCTATCATCTGGTGTATCATGAACATTAAAAGGTGGTACTGACTGAAGCCCTTTTTGAAAAAGCCTAAGAGCATACACTTCCTGTGCTGTTAGTTGTCATTTGCCCCATTAGACTGAAATCTCCTTGAGGATAGGAAGTGGGTTTTCCCCATCTCTGTGTCCCCCTGGTATCCTATTTGCACACAGGAGGTTCTCAATGACTTTTATACCTAGGTTGGATGAACTTAAAAGCTCCAAGCTGTCCTAATGACTGTTTCCTTGGGAATCCGTTCATGAGTCTCTGAATGGCCCTGAATTCAGTGCTTTGAAGAAAATGTTTTGTGCTTAAAAGGGAGAGGGCTATCTTTCCTCCTTTGATGGATTGGTGGCTGGGCTAGGGTGAAGAGAGGTGACTCACCACAGAGATTAGAGTGGACAGGGAAGGGAGGAAGTCTTGGCTGGTCATGCTGCTTGGGGAACTGCTCCAAGGATGGGCTTGTCATGCTCCTTGTCTGCTTTTAGTCATTGGGGTTATTAGGTTCTGTTGTACATGGCCCTAACTCTCAACTCTTAGAAGTATGGAAAGATAGGTTGAGAATAATCCAACTCCGAAACCTGCCATAAATTTGTCATGATTCAATTTCCCTTTTCAGGCACCACACTGACTATGTATATTTATGTGTGTCTGATGGAGGCCTGGGAATTAGATAACTTTAAGACAATTGGCTGTTCAAGCACATGTCCTTGGCCCCTCTGGGTGTAAACGTCAGTGGAAAAAATGGAAAAGCAATAACTGGTCCCTGTAAGGGCAGCACTCACCCTGCCACTTCCCTCTCCCTCAAATTAGTGGTTGGTTCATCTCTTAAGAATGGCCAGGTTGAAGGGTTCTTCCTGGTGTGTGTGGCTGTTTGCTGGTGGTGACTTGGGGTAATAGGAGTGAATCTTTCTGGACTGATGAAGCCAGACAATACAGAGGTCTTGAGCCTTCAGTAATGGAATCTGTCTTGGTTTGAGTTTCCTCCCAAGAGTAGAGTCTGAGACTGGGGTTTGGGTGCAAGTAGTTTTCTGGGAGGTGATCTTAGGAGGCAGAAGGGTGGAACCAAGGAGGATGAGACAAGGGAAGAGAAAGAATCAAAATGACGATGTATTACTGTGAGCATCAAACAAATACTAAGACCTCTAAGAAGCATAGAGAATGTCCCCCTGAAATGACAAGAGGCTGGGGCACTTGTCCACTAGTGCCTTCTTCCCACATTGGCTGTGGGTAGCCCTAGAATGTTGATGCCCCTGCCATCTTAGCTGCTCTTATGCTGGGCCTAGAAAGGTCCTACAGTGTTTTAGAAGGCTCTGGGAGAAGAAAGTGGAAATACAGGTGGGATGTGCTTGAGGATGTGCTTGTCAGTGAGAGGTGAGTCTGCACTCACAGGGAACTGCCCACCAAGCAGGCTAAAATCAGAGGTGAGCTGAGCAGATGTGATGTAGGTCATCTTCTACTTTCAGTAGGGATGACTTCTGATGATGTCTTGAACCATAAGGAGTAATGGGCCCATAGGACTTACTCATTAGCCTTGACTAATTCAGGAATGTTTAAAATAGAATTGTTGCTAGTTAGAAGACCCACCACTATTGTCTACTCCTGGCTTTCTTTTACCAACTTGAGGTCTTTTCTCATCTGAGACCAAAAATATTCTATTAAAAACATGTGCTTCATATTTACCTTCAGTTTTACCATTTTCCACTTCATTTCATTTTTTTTTTAAATTTTATTATGTTATGTTAGTCACCATAGAATACATCATCAGTTTTTGATGTGGTGATCCATGATCCATTGTTTTCATATAACACCCGGTGCTCCATGCAGTATGTGCCTTTCTTAATACCCATCACCAGGCTAACCAATCCCCCCTCCCCCTCCTCTCTAAAACCCTGTTTGTTTCTCAGAGTCCATAGTCTCTCATGGTTCATTCTTCCCTCTGATTCCCCCCCTTCATTTTTCCCTTCCTTCTCCACTTCATTTCTTTAAGGAAATCCAAATATTTGAAATATTTGAAGAGATAATGACCAAAAATTGTCTAAAATTAATGAGAGACCATAAGCAAGAGGCTCTGTGAACCAAATCAGGAGAAAAATAAAACATACACACACACATGTGCACATCATACTCAAACTGCTGAAATCCAAAGATAAAAACTTGAAGGCATCCAGAGAGAAAATAAATATTATATAAAAAAAGAATAAAAATAAAAGCATTTCTTCTGTTCCATTCTCTCTTTTTTTCTCCTCTTGGGACTTCAATTATATGTATGTTAGACTGCTTAATATTGTCCCACAGCTTCTGAAAGTTTGTTCTATTTTTCACTCTTTTTTTCTTTTTGGGCTTGAGTATATATAATTTTTATTGACCTATCTTTAAGTTCATTGATTTCTTGCTCAGCTGTGTGCAGCCTGCTGATAAGGCCAGAGGAAGAATTAATCTCTGAAATTGCATTTTATATTTCCAGCATTTCCATTTGACTCTGACTCACTGCTGAAATTCCCTATTAGTTCATGTTCCTATTAAATTCATCAGATTTGTGTTCAATGTTTCCATTAGATTTCTTAACATAGTGATCAGTTGTTTTAAAGTCTGTGTCTGACAGTTCTAACATCAGAGTCATGTGAGTCTGGTTCTGTTGGTTGTTTTATCTTTCTACATTTGTTTGTTTTTTCTTTTGTGTATCTCAGAATTTTTTATTGCATGCCAGATACTGATTGTAGAAAAACAGTTAGAGACTGAAGTAAACAGTATTTATACCCAGAAAAGGATGTGTCTCTTTTTTCAGACCATCAGCATGGGTGTTTCAGTCAGTCTACTTAGGAATTGAGCTGAGTTTTTGATTTTGTTTCTGCTATCATTTCCTTCAGTACACCACAGACTTCAGATTCCTCTATTGGTGAGATGCTGTTATCCTGTGCTTATGCGGGGATTGGAGTGCTTAGGGGGTTGTCTCAGTGTTCCTGTTTCACACTCAGCTTTCAGTAGTAACTGTGTGGTCAATTTCTCCAAGATCTTGACACTCCTGAATAATAGACTTTGTTGCTTGTTACTTGGTGCTCTTGATGGGGACTGGGGATGGGGAGTGTCTCACTTTGCTGGTCTAGCCTCAGGCTTAGGCAGTGTACCTGAGTCTCAGAGATAGGGATTCTTCAGCATACCTTCCACTCTCATGGAAACCAAACTTTGCAGGGTTTATCTATGGTTGGATCTTGGTTGGGAGAGAGTTTTCTGCCCCCTTTCAGTAGTAGCAAATCTCTGCTTTGTATTGGTGTAGTATTCTGGGCTCAAGAGCATTTTTTTCCCATACTCCAGCAGGTTAGGGCTGTTGCTTCATCTGAAGGAGGGTCTGGGAAGTGTGTAGGGTGTTGTGCTTATACCGCAGTGGCAGCAGATCACCACCTGCCTACCTGCACCACCTTGGGGCACTCATTCCAGTATCCTCTCTTGCACCAGTCTTTCCATGTGCTTCTGGTGAAGGCCCATAACAAAGAATTTGTGAGCAACTTAGGAGCTCTCTTTGTGCCTGGGACTCCCAGTAATTCTAAACTGATATTGTGGCCCACACTTGACTTTTTAGAATTCACTAAAATTTTAGTTGATTTCTTCTTACCTACTTTTGTGGTGACCTCCTTTGTCAGACTGTGGTGAGCTGACAAAGGTGAAACAGTTTGTGTGATCCCTATCTCCTCAGAGGGGTTTTCATCCTTTGGAATTTAGTTCACTTGCTTGACCTGTGACCTTAACTCTCTGATGGGCTCAAAAGAGTTATGTTTTTGTAGATTTTCTGGCTTTTCCTCATTGTTAGAGTAAGAAGAAGTGTTCTCTTATGACTTTCTACATCCTTTGTGGAAGTGGGGCAGCTATTATTTGAATGTCTATTATATGCAGGAAACTGGGCCAGGTTCAGTTTGTTGACTTTGCACCATGACTTGTCTTTTTTGACATATCCCTCTTGATGGACAACTTATTGATTTGTAGAAAAGCCACTTTCTGGGTTTCTCCCTCAACTTTAAACATCAGTCTTTGGGATAGCAAGGCCCCACCCCAGTCCTGTACCCAACATTCTGGGATACCATACTGGCCCTGGCCCAGCATCACTTGCTTGGGGGGGATGGTGGGTACATCTATTTTTCTATCTAAGGGTAGTGTGGCAGAGTAGGAGGAGATCAGGTATGTTGTCAGAACTGATAACTCCATGAGAGTGTTGACCAGATGTCCCTTCACTCAAGGCTGAGTTCAAGCAGATCTCCTCAGTTTCTCTTGTTTTTAACATTAGAGGTTGGACCAAGTTTCCTTAGAATGGATACCCTCCAGACCATGGTGGGCCAGTGATTCCTGGAGTTTTGGGATTTATAGGCACATACATATTTTCTCATTCAAGAGGTAATAAAAAGGCAACTGCTATCATGTGGGGTTATAAGAAATGCTCTGTGTTAAAAGTAGTGCTTAGGTTTGGGAAGGAGGAAACCACTGCTGAGCTTCTGTGGATTTCAAGCAGGGTTAGCACCCCTGTCCTCCACCATTTCATTTGGGCCATCTCAGACTTCACATAGCTTATTTCTTGGGCAGATCAGTGGTTGCCTGGGGGCCAGGGTTTGGGGGAAGGCGGTGAGAACTTTTTGGGAGATGGAAGTGTTGCATCTTGATTGTGATGGTTGTTACGTGGGCCTGTTGTATGTATTTAGCAAGACTCATTGGACTGTTTTTATTAAATGAATGAAATGTGTGGGGTGCCTGGCTGGTTCATTTGGTAAAGTATGATCTCAGGGTCATGAGTTCGAGCTCCACTTTGGGTATAGACCTTCCTTATTAAAAAAAAAATAAAATGGGTGAAATGTGTTGTATGTAAATTATACTTTAATACAGTTGATTTAATAATTGAAAACTGCTGCTTCAGACTACTGTTTCTCAAATTTTAAAATGTCCATGCTCCTTTTGATTAGACTAACAACCTCACATTGTTCTTTAGTTACTTAGAACTTCAAAATAAATTAATTGTAGTAAGAAAGAGCAAATAAAAACAATAGTAATTTTAGAATATGCTCTGTTAATTTGGAGGTAAGACTAATAAGATAGGTACCTGGCTTCCAACTACTCAGAATTTGTATTTGCTTTTTATTGTTTTTACTTCATTTTGTGTGTGCAAGTGTGTGTGTGTGTGTTTAAGAAATACATACTATCGATACATTTGAAGTTCCCTTGGCTACAACCATTTCATCTCAATCTCACTTCTGACCTCTGTCCTTGCATTTGCTTCCTTTCTTCTTGGAGGCAATAGTACAAAAGTTTGGTGGATATTCTTCCAGTCAATTTTTTAAAAAAGATTTTATTTATTTATTTATTTGAGAGATAGAGTGAGCGAGAGAGAGCACATGAGCAGGGGCAGAGGAAGAAGGAGAAGAGTCTCCCCTGCTGATCAGGGAGCCCAGTGCATGGCTTGATCCCAGGATCCTGAGATCATGACCTGAGTCAAAGGCAGATGCTTAACTGACTGAACCATCTAGGAGCCCCTCTTCCAGTCTATTTTTTGACATCTTTTCATATACATATATATACCTAACAACAGCCCACAGTATTGTTTTGAATTTTGTTTGTCAATTTATGCATTCAGTTTCAGAAGATACAGATCATTCTGCAATTTGCTTTTGCAATCAACATTATTTTTTGAGACCTACTCATAATGATATATATCTAGGTCTAGGTAATTTCTCTTACTGTTGTGCAGATTTCCATTATACTAATATACCACAACTTAGTTTATAATTTTCCGTTTTTTGGTTATTGTTAGGAACATGTAGCATGATCTTCCTTTTTTCTAACTGCACAGTGCATCCCAAATCCCACCCAAGGATCCTGATGTTCACATTTTCCCCTTCCATTATTCTGACTCTATTGAGAGTCACTGTTCTAAAACAGGTGTTGGCAAATGTTTTCTTAAAGGGCCAGAGAGTAAATATTTCAGGTTTTGCCAGCCAATGGGTAAAACTGAGATTATGATGTGGGTATTTATATAGCCATTTAAAATGTAGCCAGTAGAAAAAGTAAAAACCATTGTTAGCTCATAAACTGTGAAAAAGCAATGACTTGGTAGGATTTGGTTCATGCACTATAGTTTGTTGATCCCTATAGACTCTTACAGTTCTAGACAATTTTCTGGTTCTAGTATGAATTTATTAATTAATAGATAAATTAATCCATGTGTTAATCATACACACACACACAGTTTTGCGCGCGCGCACACACACACACACACTGTAAGAAGTTGGGTTGTTGTCACATTCATACTTCTTGTTGAGGAAAGCCCCAGGGGAAATGGTGTCCCATTTCCTGCAAAGTTGCTGTTGCCCTTGGTTTTTAGGAGCAACAGTCCTGGCAGTGGCTCCATTTTCTACCTCCAAGGTACCTCATGTTTCTGTGCCCTCTTAGCTGGTGGTGTACCCCTTTCTCTGGTGACTGGACACATAACAATGATGCTTCTGTTTCATGGGTGTTTGTAGTTGTAGGAACACAAAGGTACAATCTTCCACACACCCTATGACACTCTTACAAGGAATGTGATTTATGCATTGGGTAGGGTCCCCGTGTTCTCAAGGACAAAATGCTGTGAGGTGTTTGGAGGAGCAATAGAAAGCAGAACCATACAAATGGGCAGAACTCTGGAAAACACAGACATTAGGGAGCATCAAAGGGTTTGACTTCATCTTTCCAAAGATAGGGTAAGAATGGGATATAAGCATGGGGGAAATACCTACCCCATGTTCCCCGAGATGACTAGGAAGGCAAGATTAATGGAATAGATAACAATAAAAAAAAGACTCAGATTAAATCAGTTTTTCATAAAACCCAAATCCTAACTAGAATTTGGCATGGCCATTTTCTGTCCTCCCAGTAGGACTACATTCAGATTCACTGTGACAGTTGACATCCAAGCTACTCTTTACCATTTTTGGGCAAAGGCCTGAGTGCTAGGACATGCTGGTACACTTGTCCCTGGACCATCAGACACAAGGGCCAATTTTGAGCATCTGTGAGTAGTGTGCCTACAAGGACACTTGAGCTGGCTGCTGACACTCCTCTTGGCCCTGTTGAATTGGGTGTGGTGGAACCTGTAGGCGTTCCCACTAGACTGAGTCTCCGCAGCAGAGACACCCTATCTTGATTCTTCTGCATTCCAGTCTCCCAGGCCTGCTACATAGAAGAGCCTGAAGAACTTTTGGTTGAACAGAACTAAAATGCAGCTTGGGACAGTCAGAGAGGAGAGGAGACTGACTGATTGCCCAAGAGCCCTGAGGGCACCATCAGTGACCGGTATTCCCAGGTGGATGCCTGCCTCACCTGAGCCCCCTATGAGCAGCAGTAGCTAACATCCATAGAGGGCTTTCTCTCTGCCAGGCACTGCTCCAACCCTTACATACTTTCTCTCATTTAGTCACCAGTACCTTTGGAGGTAGGTACCAGAAGCATCCACATTGTACAGATGAGGAAGACTTGAAAGTCTGAGGATGCAGTTTGTCCCCAACCTCTATTCTTTGACATGAGGTCCATATGGGACACTGACCTTCAGTTTACTTCTTCCTGTGAATGGACAGTTTATCCCAAACCCTGGGCTGTCATGCTGGGTGAGCTCATAACAGGATCTGTGCACTTGGAGAGCAGAGGTTCCCCAGACTCAAGACCTCGTGGAGCCCAATCTTCATTTGACAGTGAGGAGAAACTCCTGCTCCAAGTTTCCCCAGGTAGGTCTAGAACCCCCCTAGGATTCTAAGACCCATTCATTCACACTGCCCCTCCTGCTGACAGAAAAACATTTTCTAAAACAATTTTGCTCATGTGACCTATTTTCTAGGTTGTATTTTCCAGATGAATATTTTTTGTGTGTGGATAAGTGGATGCCTTATAGAATTGTCATGGAATGTTTAGTCTAGGAGAAAAGGCTAATTTTTGGCAAGGATTCTGTGGCTGAGGGAGACTGAGGCAGCCCTGCCCTCCAACATCTGTAGCTGTCCAACATCCTGAGGTGGGGTCAGCCCAACAGCGTTCTCAGGAGGCCTTCTCTGCCTGATTGCCTGGGTCCACAAGTCCTACATACTTATTCCAATGTTTAGGGCATTGTCTAAGAAAGTGATTTTAACTGTTGCTGGAAAGACATCTTTCTTTCCTAGAGTTTTGGATGCATATCATTTTCCAATTTTAAAAAATGAGAGTGATATTTTGCTGGTTGGGTGTGTGGAAGGAAGGAACAGGGTCATAGTCACTCTCTGGCTGCCTGTCCTTCCCTCTCCTTCCCATATACTCATCTCTGCTGTTGGCCTGGGAGAGCCCATGTCCTCACTTGGCTCCCAACCTTCACCTTCATGGCCCCGGGATGTTGTATCTCTGTCCTGTCAGATTCGTCCTCCCTCAGCCTCTGGTTTCCAAGAAACAGAAAACCTGAGTGGCCGGTTTCTGTACCTTCTAGTTGTCCACATCTGACCTGGAACTATTTTGAGGTTATTTATCCTGACTGTTCCCCAGTGTCATCTGTCTCTGGCATTAACGTGAAAAATGCCAAACCTCTCTGTCATTCCCTGGGCCAGACCAACATTTCCAGGCCAGGCCTCATTCTCTCTGGGAACTGAGAGCAAGTGGGTATCAGTGTGGGGTCTCCACGAGGGACCTCCGTCACAGTGTACTGGGCAAGCTGGACAGTCCCCAAATGGAAGAAATTCAAATTCACTTTTCTTAACATACTGACCAGGCCAAACCATTTAGGTGCAAGTGGCACATGGTTGTAAGCTGTTGGCCCTGTTTTATCATGATGATTTCCCAAACTGTTGGAAAGACAGGTGGCCCTGGAAGGAGAGGCCCCTCATCACTCCACAGAGACCATTACTTGCATCCCAGCTGTCCTACCATGGGTACTTATGCAGGGCAGCTGGCACACAGGAGGCCTCCCTCTCTCCCTCCCTTCTTGGACTCAAGCTTACCCTTCCGCTGAGATCTTCCCTGACCGGTCTCCACTTTATTTCTCCTTCTGGCACTTCCCACCATGTGTTTTCTCTGTTTATGGGTTTCTGCCCCTCTCTCCCAGGAGAACATAAGCACCAGGGACTCCTGTCTGTTTGTCCACTTCTGGACCCTCAGACCCTTGCTCTCAGCAGGCACTTCATGAATATTTCTTCAATGAATGGAACTCCCTCGCTCTCATTTTTAATTTTGATTATTCCTCTTTGTTGCTCAGGGTCTGGCCTCAGGAACAGTGCCAGCCTGGCTTCAAGCATCTCTCCCAGTGCTCTGTGCTTGCTCTGTGGACTGAAGCGTGTTAAAGAGATAGATTCCTCCTACGTATGCCCTTCTTCCCCCCAAATCATTTGCCCTGTAAGAGTTTTCTCTTGAAGATTTTCAGAGATGGATGAGACCTCCCATTGTCTCTGAGTCAGGCCTCATCTGAGGAGGAGCCAGGAGGGTGGGAGGGACTGTGAGACCTGGGAGTGAGCAGGTGTTTGGAGACCTTTGCTTTAGGTATTCTTCCTCTCAGTATTTGTTATTATTTATTATTATTATTGTTATTATGGTGAGAATATTTTTTAATTAAAAAATATTTTATTTATTTATTTGTCAGAGAGAGAGAGAGCCCAAGGGAGGGGAGCGGCAGGCAGAGGGAGAAGCAGGCTCCCCGCCGAGCAGGGAGCCTGATGCGGGGTTCGATCCCAGGACCCTGGGATCATGGCCTGAGCCAAAGGCAGACGTTTAACTGACTGAGCCACCCAGGTGTCCCAATAGTGAGAACATTTTAGTTCAACTCTCAGCTAATTATAATTATATGATACAAAGTTATCAATTATAGTCGCCCTGTTATACATTACAGCCTCATCTCATAGCTGAAAGTTTGTACCCATTAATTAACCTCTCCCTACCCCTTCATCCTTCCAGCAGAGGCAACCACTTCTCGACTCTCTGTTTTATGAATTTCACTTTTTTTTTAGGTTCCACATATAAGTGATACCATGCAGTATTTGTGTTTCTTTGTTAACTTAGCATAATGTCCTCAAAGTCTGTGCCTGTTGTTGTAATGGCAGGATTCCTTCTTTTCTCAGGTTGAATAGTATTTTGTTGTATATATGTACCCTATCTTTACCCATTTATCCCTGACAGACACTGAGGTTGTTTCCTTGTCTTGGCTACTGTGAATAATGCTGTACCGCCTGGTCTTTAGAATGAAGACTGTTAGGACTATAAGGACCATATCTATGAGAGAACTGGAAGGGGAGAGGAGTGTGTGTGTGGCCAGCATGGGGCATGCAGCTCAGTGTATCACGGGGCCCCTTACTTACCTGGGGAGCATTTGAATTTGCTCCCCCAGATCTTATAGGTGAGGAAATTGAGCTTCAGGAATGTTAGAAATTCTGCCACAGTCCCAGAGCCAATTTGAGACCCCACCTTCCCACTTCCCAGCCCATTGAATTCCCACCACACCACCCTGTCTCCTCTTATCCTAAAGGGGTGAGCAAACCAGATTTTTCCTTACCAAACCAAATTCCAGCTTGACTGCCCCTGAAGTAAACAATATGCATGGGCCCAAAAATGCTTTTAGAAAAAGAGAAAAGGATTTAAGCATTATATAAAGATAAACAGAAATCCCAGGAGGCTGGGGTTCAAATTGTTCAAGAGGGAAAGAGAACCCCCCCAAATGGGCTTTTGATGAGTCTATTTAGAATACAGGGGAGCAGGAGAACAACGTGGCAGGACCCAGTCTTCTCAGAAGTGCAGTGGTGTCGGAATTCCTGCAGAGTGTTTGGGGTGAATCTCCTGCAGCACATACCTGTCTCTCTGTTACTGCTCATCCAACCGCTTGGGTTTGCATCTCTCTGGAAGCAGGAGGGAGCAGCCCAGGCTGTTTTAGATCACAGTTTACCGGCTGGAGATATGGCACTTTTTCAAGGGCCAAATGTTCAAGGCAGATGCACCATGTTCCCATTAGGAAATGCAGGACTTATTGGATGAGAAATCTCACATAAAACATGAAAATCCAGCAGTTCCAAGTATCAGAGGAGTTGCAGATCCAGGTCTTTTTCCGATATGCCTCAAAGCATGTCCAGATGGCCCACTGGGAAAAGCGTGTTGCTTTACGATGCCAAGAGATGGGCCTGCAGAGGTCTCCCCTAGTCTGGGCCAGGTGGGGCGGGTGGCATCACTAACTGGGCCTGGACCCAAATGACACTTGTTCAGAGGAGAAGCGCTGTGCTTCATTTGTGGGATAATGGGTGTTCCACCCCAGCCCCATCTCTTTCCTGGGGATCTGGCAAGAGGGGAGGCTGGTCCGCCCCTGCGAGAGCATCCCAGAATATAACCCAATCAGCCATTATTGCACCAGGAGAGCATTTGCTCAACCCACCTTCTCGAGTGTTCTTGGCTTTTAAGGCCAGTGAGACACTGATTCTGCAGAGGCGTTGGTGAGGATAAAGTGGCCTTTTATAGGTGCCTCTCAGAGGTGTCAGCCATTTTAGGGGCAGCTCTTAAGGGGCAAGGCTGGGGACAAGAGACCAATAGGGGTGAATCAAGGAGAAACAGTGGTATGTGTGAAGGCTCAGCCCTATGCCCAAGAATTCGGGAACTGAGCAGAAGTTGGAAATGCTTCCCTATTAAAGGAAGTCTACTTTGTTGTCTGAAGACCAAGAAAAGAATTTGACAGGGCTGCCAGTAAGATTCATCATCAACTTCAAAAACAACAGAGGCAGAGGCACCTGCCAGCTTAATGGGGTTATTTCCCATTTCTACCTCAATTTTATATGTGCAACCAGACCATAGCCCTGAATTCCAGGTCTGTCTATCCAACTGCCTACTTGGCATCTCACATTTGACACATCTGAGACAAGTTGCTAACCCTTCCCATCCACCTCAGACCTTCCGTGTCTTTCCCATCTCAGTCAATGGCAAATCCACCCTTCCAGGAGCTCGGGCGGAACATCTTCCAGTCACTCGTGACTCTTCCCTTTTGTTCATACTCTACACGCAATCCATCAGCAAATGCTGGAGGCTGGACTTCTGAAACATACCAGAGTCTGCCGATGTTTATGGCTCCTACAGCCATCATCCTGGTCTGGGCCATTCTCACCTCTTTCCTGAAGTATTGTGGCAGTCTCCTAACTGCTCAGCTGTGTATTACCATCTTTCCTCAGCAAGCAGACTGATTATCTTAAAAACATAAGTCAGATTATACCATTCTGCTCCAAACCATTCATGGGTTTTCTTTCTGACTATAGTAAAATCCAAACTCCTGACTGTGGTCCTGCATGCTCTGGCCTACCACCCCCTCTCTGACCTCCTCTCCAATCTGCTTCCCAAGTCCCTACCTCAGGACCTTTGTGCTTGCTGCATACTTCCCATTGAGCTAACTATCTTGGAGCAGTTAGATGATGGCTCCCACCAGATCTGCTATGGTCGATGCCCTGGAGCCTTGTCCAGTCTCACAGTGGCTTGGGCAGACACTGTGGTGCCTGTCCATATCCCGCCACCTGTACTCACCTTTCTCATGTGGGTTGATGGCTTCCTGGTGGGGGCACCTCCCACCCCAGGTGGTGTGCTCAAAGCTTGCATGGGACAGGCCAGGTGGGATTTGGAAAGTACCCCAGCCTCCTCATCCCCAGGATGTGGCAACTCTGAAGTCTGTTAGACCATGATCTCCCAGAGGGCCCCAGTAGGACTGAACCCTGTCTGTCCACAGTGTTATTTGACTCGATAACACAAGTGTTATTTGCTGCCTTCCCATCCTTGTGGATCTTTGTGTTTTCTGGGATAATCTTCCAAATAAATCATTGGCTTTCAGGTCCTCATCTCAGGGCCAGCTTCTGGGGCTCCCATATGAAGGAAATGACTTCCAGGCTCTGCTGGCATGAGCGTCATCCAGGAAGACAGTCCAGATGGAAGATCCTGTACACACCTTGTGACCCAAAGCCCAGCGTGCCAAGTCCCACTTTCCCAAAGAGACCGCTGCTCATGGCTTCCATGTGGACAAATGGCTGTGGGTCTTGAAAATGTCAAAACAGACACATTGTGAGGCCAGGAACGAAGTCTTACTGCCGTGTTATGTGCGCTTTCTCTCTACTCTCCCCTCATGTGCCAGTGGACCAGCCTCACTGGAGTTGAGAATTTGCCTTTCATCCTCCAGCAAGAAGAGAAAGTGACCCCAGTTCCCAGGGCCCTTGGAATTTCAGAACCCGGATTTTTCAGAGCGTGCTGGTCACCATGTCTGTGAAACAAACCACCTTAAACCTAATGGCTTAAGACAATGATGATATTTATTTTGCTCACAAATCTGCAGTTTGGGCAGCGCTTGACAGGGTCAGCGCATCTCTGTTCCCACGACAGTAGCCAGAACACCTCCAAGGCCGAGGGCTGGGATCTCCACACATCCTGGCTGGAAGCTGACAGTGAAGGGTAACGGGTGGTCCTCAGGCATCTCTCCCCGTCCTCTGCTGTCTTTCCACAAGATCTCTTCAGTGCCAGACTCAGGTAGCCAGACTTCTTACAAGGTGGCTCAGAGCTCTGAAGGTGCGTATGCCAGTGGGAGAGAGCTTGGTGGAAGCCGTGTCACTTTTTATGGCTGGACTAAGAAGTCACACAGCATCACGTCTGCTGCATCCTGTTGGAGGGAGTGACAAAGGTTCACCCATATCTGGTCACCTTTGCCACACAGATCTCTGCTCTCAGGTCCACTGGTGGATCCATTGGTGGATCTCTGCTCTCAGGTCCACTCATGACTAGAAGCTTCTAGTCTGCAGAAAACACCTCTGCAGGCCACCAGCGGCACTGGTTAATGATGGTGTAACAGGGGTCTTGGCTGGGTCGGAGCTGGGCCACCTTCTTCTGCAGGGAGGTCGGGCTACTGCCCAGCCCAAGTGTTTGCGTGAGTTCACATACACAGTTTGTGTGCTTGAAGGAAATGGAAGGGTTTGGGCAGAAGAAAAGGAGAGGACAGAGAGGTGAGGGCAGGAAAGCAATGGCAGGGAGCTGGTTCCCTATCTAGCCTCCAGGACTGTTTGGGGCCCCACTGGGAGAGCCAGAGGCAAAGGGCAGAAGAGCCTATTAGCACGAGGCCCTTTCAGAGGAGGTGGGTGCAATGGCAATGCTTCAGAGTCCAGGCAATGAGGTGCAGCCCGGCACTGCAGAGCATGGAATCCTGTTCTGCCCTGGCGCCTGGGGCACTGGGCTTGAGGAGCTCCAGGAGGTGAGGTGTACATGGGTGTGTCCACGGAGGGCACGGACGGTGACTGCCAGGGACTGTGACAAGGGGCTGGAGCAGGACAGGGGGATATTTATTCTGGGCACATCCCAAAGGAATGGGAGGAGATGGGGGAGGACCTGTGTCCCTGTGTCACCAGGTACAGGTGTGGAGCTGGGAGGAGTCTGGTAGTGAGATGAGCGGGTCCTCTTCGTGTTCACGGTCAGGTTGTTTGGGGAAGGTAACAGCATGGTAAAGAGACAGTCATAGCATAGCCAGGGTCAGTGCATTGTGGTGGCAGTCTTGTGTGTGCATGAGCAAGTGTGTGTGTGTACGTGTGTGCACGGTTACCAAGTGAAAGTCAAAGGCTGAGTGGGTAAGGTCAGTGTGTTCACTGCAGGCACTGGGCCGCACACTTGGATACAGACAACCTCTCTTTCATGCTGTGGCTGCTGCACTAAGAAGCCCATTTCTGGGGCTGGTGGGCAAATCTCAGGAAGAAAAAATAGGGTGGGAGTTTTGAGCTAGAAAGAGACCATAGGGCTTCAGTGTTTCACTAAGGAAGAGACAGCACTCCTGGAGACATCCTGGGGACATTGGAGCAGTCTTGGACTTACCCTGAAGGCACTCACTACTTCCGTGCATGAAATTTTAACAACATGCACAGAGGACTTTGTAATTTCTTCAAGGAAAGTTGTCACACTTCTAAATGCTACTGTGTCCAATGTATTTTATCATTTAAGAAAAGCCTTTCCCCCTCCCTTATTTGGAAAAATACATGTTTACTTTTGAAAATCTAAGTCTCAATAGGCAAATAAAATAAAATCATCCCAAATCTTAACATTCAGTTATGTCCAATATTAATATATTATAGTATTATAGTATGGTAAAATAAATAATATAATAGTATAGTATCACAAATAATATAATATATAAATAATATGATAAAAGACATTAAATTTTTAAATTACAAGTACTTGCATTTCTCCCCTCCTTTCCTGAGAAGGGAAGCCTTTATTATTCTCAGTGGGGAGGTTGGGGGGGGGGAAGAAATTTGGGCAAGCTGAAAGAGGCCAAGCTGATCTATATATAAAGGGGCGTGGAGATACCTTAAGGGGGAAAAGGTAAGAGATGGGGAGGAATTTGGAAGGAAAGAGAGAGAGAGAGAAGGGGAGGGGAGGGGAGGAGGAGAGGGTTAGTAAGGAAAAGACAGAGTGGTGAGTGTGGAAGAAAGGCTCAAAGGCTGGGAGTTTGGGGTGATGAACAAGATCAAAAAGAGAAGTATGGGTGTGAGGTAGCTGTAATGTAGAATAAAATTTTGAGGAAAGGATGGTAAAATAATTTTTTTAAAGAAATATTTGTCACCATACACCACCGGAAAACTTTAGTAAAGAAATGCATTCCTCTTCAATTCTTCCTTGATAATGACAGCAGTTTTAAAGCCTAAAGATATGCCAGTTTTATTTGGGATATTTATATCCATCTATATAATTCCATATTATTAAAAAATCAAAGTAAGGTCTTATCCTACATATTATTTTATAACCTCTTTTACTTAATGGTATGTATAGAACATAATCCTTAATGATCACATAATACTCCATTGTGGGTATGTACCATAATTTATTTAACTCATCTCTCATTGGCCATTTGAATTATTTCCTTTTTTTTCTTTTTTACTATTCTAAGCAATATAGCAATAAATAACCTTATAAGTTAATCTTCATGCACTTATATGGTGATTTACATATATGATGATTTCCTTAGGATACATTTCTTGAAGAAGATCTGCTGAGCCAATGGGAATATAAAATGTTATTGCTTTTAATACCCATTACTGGACTGCCTTACAGAAAGGTTAACTAATTAGGATCTATTGATCCTAAGCTATCTTCCCTTTGTTCTGTAACTATATCTTGAGGATAATTCAACTAAAATGTAAGCTCCAGGAAGGCAGCAGTCCTTTGAGACTCTACATAGTATAGACCTTAACATATAATAGGAACTCAATAAATATGTTTGAGTGAATAAAATGATTGTTGGACAGATGGATGGATTCAGAGTCCTCAAGGTCAGGGATTCTACTTGCCTAAAGCCCTCTAATGTCTGATACACTGCCAAGCACAAGGTAGGGGCTTAGTACTAAATACCTTAAAGAAGTTGGTCTCAGTCTAACCAAAGTGCCATCTGGGAGTCACAGTAGTTCCTTCCAATCTAAGAAATCAGATTGTTCACTTGAAGGTCCCTGAAGCCTGTGGCCCCAAGAACAGGTTGTAATCCCTGGAGGATTGGATCCCAATCTTCACACACCATCCATCCTAATGACCTCTGTTGATAAGTTTCTTTTGGGGTGGACCAATCTGAGTACATCCTTATCTTCTTCCAATAACAGATCAAGCCACCTTTTGGACATTGCTTTAAAATGCTGGGTTATGGGGGTGCCTGGGTGGCTTAGTTGATTGAGCATCCAACTCTTGATTTCAAATTCTCTCTCTCCCTCTGCCCCTCCTCCCCCTAAAAAGAAAGGAAGGAAGAAAAAAAGAAAGAAAGGAAGAGAAAGAAAGAAAGAAAGAAAGAAAAGAAAGAAAGAAAGAAAGAAGGAAGGAAGGAAGAAAGAAAGAAAGAAAGAAAGAAAGAAAGAAAGAAAGAAAGAAAGAAAGAAAGAA
>NW_022589725.1:30416903-30428672 GCF_004348235.1 Phoca vitulina
GAAAGAAAGAAAGAAAGAAAGAAAGAAAGAAAGAAAGAAAGAAAGAAGAAGGAAAGAAAGAAAAAGAAAGAAGGAAAGAAAGAAGAAAGAAAGAAAGAAAGAAAATAAAACACTAAATTGTAAAGACTGAGGGAGAAGATGGATGGGAGGCATCTGGCATAGTGCCAGGCACAGAGTTTGCTCTCAAAAATGGCAGCCATCCCTGTGATTAAATCACTACCATCACTCTTCAGTGTCACCCCTGGTCTCATCTACTCAAGTTAAAAAAAAACAAAACCTAACACAATGTTAGTTTTTTAGTTTAATGCACTCTGTGCTGCTATGAGTTTGGTATCTTTTTTCCATTTCACAGTTCCAGAAACTGGAGTTTGGAGAGGTAAATCGACATTCCTGCTATCTCACAGTTGTTAGTGGTCTGCCTGACTCTAGGCAAGAATGTGTGCCGCGTCCGTTCTAGTCATTGGGCAAACCCAACCCTTCGACCAATCCGCAGAGATGAAGAAGCGCGGAGCTGCCTGTGTGTCAGGGGCTCTGTTGGCTGCCTGGGTGCTTGTAAAGTTCCTGAGGAAGGTGGCAGCCATTTTTGTCAGGGCCCCTTTGACCACTAAGCAGGCAGAGGCCAGCTAGGTTTAGGAAACTCCACTGAGGTCAGCCAGGTAAGTTGTGACAGCTCAGGCCAGATGCTGTCTATGAAAAGGAAGCCGGTACCTAAAAATTCTCTCGCCAACATTGGGAGGTTTCTGTGAGGAAAGACAGTAGTAAAGATTTACTGCATCAGGTTGAAAGTAAAGTGAACAAATGCTCGTGTTGAAAGTGAAACCAAACTAAAGAGGCCAGGTTTTTTGTTTTTTTTTTCTACTTTGTTTGATTCAAGGTGTGGACCTGGGACTTCATTTGGTCTGGATTCTTGTGCTTCTTAGTCAACCCCTGGGCTGAAGGAATGCAGGGAGCTTGTCTGGCTGGGCATGAACATTAATTCTGTCCTCCCAAACCCCACCACTTTGATCCCCTTTCCACTTTCCCAGCGATGCCAGCGGCAATGGAAAAGGGAATTAGTTCAAGTTGATCAGTTTTTCCTTTGAATGTGCAAGTTTTTGCTCTTGGGGCCTTTGCTGTAAACCAGATCTCCAAGTCTAAACAGCAGCTGTGCCTATCCTGGTGTGAAGGATAAAGCTTGGTGTTTGGGGGGAAAGGGGACTTTGGTGTTCTTCTGTCAGCACTCAGATCTTGGTTGCTGTTGGGGCGGGGGGTGGGGGGAGATTGCGTCTGGCATCACTGGCTTGTCTAGAGGACTGTTACATGGCCAGAGCAGAGCAAAGCTGGGATGTAAGCCGGGCATACACAGACACGACAGACTGGTTTCTTTTCACAACTCTTCAAACCTGATCTGCATGTATGTGTGTCTAGATACTTGAAAGATGGCATCTGTGTGGCAGACACCATGTTTCCAGGCTTCCCAAGACTGCCCGTGTGACTTTGAGTGAGTTATTTGATGACAGGGAACTTCATTTTCCTTAAGTATAAAGGGAGGACCAGTGATATCCTAGGTTATGATAATATCTGTAAAAGCACCCAGCATTTACTGGGCACGTGATAAATTCACAATTCTATCTTTATTTCTCCAGCATCAGTTTCCTTGCCAATGCCCTGGACCACCTAATATGGATGCCTTCCAGGTAGCTGATTGTAAGGACAGTCATTGCCATCTGTGTTGGTTTGACTTGCTGCCTTTCTCAAGGCATCCAAGGTCATCTTCTTAGGAAGTCTGAGAGACAGACCTCAGACTGTGTTCATTCTTTTCCAGATGGAAAATGGAAAAATGTGGTCAAGCATCCAAATGTTTGGTCTATAAAACACTCAAAACATTAAGATGTTTGGTATTGGGAGGGCAGGGTGCCACTGAAGCATGTGAGTGTCATAAAGTCACGACTGGTCTACCCATTTGGGATCTTTGGTTTTAATCAGGTAACCCAGGCGAAGTAACCCAGGCTTTGTGGTTTAACTCCTTTCTTCTCTTCCCTAGAAAAATGTGTATTTGACCCTCACTCCAGAAGGTTAAAAAAGAAGGTTGCTTTGAAATTAGTTGATTTGCCGTGGCTGGATGGGATTCTTAGAAATTATAAATATCTGACTTTATGAGGATTCAAATTTAGATACTGGCTGCTTTTTTAGACAAACTTGGTCCAAAGGAAATTCTGAATTTACCCTAGAGAAAAAAAATAAAATAAAATAAATTATTTGTTTTCAAGATGATATTGTTCTTTTTTTAAAGCTAGATCTTTGTATACACATTGAGAAATTTTCATTTTTCATCTTCCTTAGAATTGAGTCTTAGTTTCAATGCCGTTCACAAATGAAAATCATAATGTTAAATATTTCTCTGAAAAACAGAAATAGAATGAAAGTCCTAGCATCAGTGTTGCCTTCATCCATGGAGTGGAAAGGGTGCTAAAAATGTGAGATCTACCTGTGATAGGTTGCTTGCGCTGATGGTCTCAATTTTTCAGTCTTGTCTTTGTGGGCATTCTGCCCCACTCCTTAACTCCTAGGTCTGCTGTGACTTGACTTGGCCAGTGGGATGTTAGCATGTGTGATGGGTGACATAGCAGAAGCTTAAAAAATGCTTATACGTTGGGGCTTGCTTTTTTGCCATAGCCACGAGAACACACATAACCTAGCTTAGTGGAGTATTACACATGAAATATAGTCACATCTTCCCTCATCCCAGCTGATGCCATAATGACAGATACAGAAGCCTTGCTGAAAGTAGCCACAGCCAACCAGATGCATGAGCAGGCCTGATCAAGATTGTCAGAAAGACCCAGATGGCCCACAGAATCAGAAGCAATAACAATGATATAAATAAATACTAAAATAATTATTAATGATAGGAATAATTATTTTAAGCTACTGCATTTTGGGGTGTCTTGTTATAGAGCGTTATTGTGGCAATTGAGAACTCATACATTGCTGTACCCATAGCTCTGTGCTCTGAAAACAAATGGACCTACCTGCTTCAGACTAGCTCTGTGACAAGGCGCATGTTACTTCATATTTAAGAGCATTATTTTTCTCACCTGAAATATGGAGAAAATAAATCCCTCTTGTCGGTGGTTGATCAGGTTGGAATGAACTATTACTGAACAATTAATAAATAGTTTCCTTAATGAATAGAGACTTTTGCCCTGCCTTTATCTTTATCAAGACCAAAGGGAGCAGGCAAGGAAATTGATACCTGGTTGGGTCAGTGTATGGTTTTTACAGAGACTCTTTTTAAATCCCTGGGATAAACCCACCCAGAGAGAAAGCCCTGGGATGTCCTACTTGGAAAACAAAAGGAAATTTTTGGCCAGGAAAGAACCTTTGAATCTGCAGTATCATTTTGACCTCATTTTTTATTTCTGAGAGAGGATAGGGTAAGGGCCAAAGAAAGCCAGGGAAGTATCTAGATTAAATTTGTCTCTTTAATCCTGAACTTCCGGATAACCATGCAGGACCTGCTGACTGTCTCTTAAGCAAGGATATTTGAGTTGCAGAGGACAACTTACACAGTTTTGGGAGATAACTTCCATTGCCTCAGTGGGTCTGTTGAAGTGGACACAAGGAATGGAGCATCTGGGGCTCAGTGCCTGGTTGATGGAGTTGTGGAACTGGGCCCGTTTTTGGGCCCATTCTAGGTTTGTGTTTCTGGCTAAGAGATAAGAGATCTGACCAGTGAGAATTAAGGCCATGTTTCCTCTATGTTCCATTATGTTTCCATGCTGTGAGTCCTCTTTATTCCATAAATACTGTTCAACAGAAGTCTTCTATACCTCCATGTTCTGCAGAATTCACCTAGGGTTAGAACTTGGCTGAATATGCTTAATGAATGACTATTGGATGCATAAATGAATGGATCAATGAATGAATAAATTCTCCCCTGCTACAAGATGGTGAATTTGGGGCGCCTGAGTGGCTCAGTCGCTTAAGCGTCCCACTCTTGATTTTGGCTCAGGTCATGGTGTCAAGGTGGTGAGATTGAACTCCACGTTGAGCTCCACGCTCGGTGGGGAATCTACTTGAGATTCTCTCTCTCCCTCTACCCCTCCCCCGCACATGCATGCGTGCGCTTTTTCTCAAATAAATAAATAAATCTTAAAAAGAAAAAGGTAGTCTTCCATAGAAACGGATGAGACCATTGAATCTTAGGATCTGTACAGAAAGGGGCTCTAGCAACCACTTTGTTCAGTTCTCTCAAGTGATGAGGACGTAGTCTTGGAGAATTGACATAACTTGCCCTGGGTCACCAGGCAAGTATGTGCAGACTTTGGGATATGCCTGGGGCAGGAATCCAGCGCTCACATTGACCATGCCAGCACTCTTGCCATTCTGGTCTGCTGGTCCCTCCCCCAAATTATAATGTGTGGCCAGACAGTGTGCTGGGCTGGTAACCACATTCCTAGCATTTTAACTTGCAGTGTATGTGCTGTTTCCTTTGGAAAGTTCCTTAAGTTATCAGAGATTCCCTAAAGTCCTGGATTTCATAATTATATATATTTATATACTTATAATTATTGTAATGCAATATATAAGATGTGAATGTGTGTATAATTATTAAATAAATATTAATACAAATAGATAGACATAATATCCAACCATTGCACAAAATGATTTTCTGCGTTAGTCAGTTAAGCTACCCCCATCCCACTGGGGCCTCACCATTTCCATGGTAACTAATGCACTGCCAAGTGGGGACACAGAGCGGAACTTGGTATAGAGGATTAAAAAACAACACCATATATGAGCATAAATAAAATGTGCCATTGGATGGGGCACAGGAGAGGTCCATAATGTTTTTAATTGATGTCTGCCTAGGAAAACCCCCATATTTGACTTACAGCTTTGCTCTTATTCATAGCAATCAAAACCTCTGTAGCATCCGGGGCATCGAATCCTCTCTACTACCAGTGCAGGGGAAGAGAGAGGCTGTTTGCTACCTCGTACTGGCAGAGGACTTGACCTGAAATGTTTGGATTTTATTTTAGTATTTTTTTAACTGTTTGGATTTTAAACTTTCCATTTGTCTGGAGCCTTCAAAGAATGCAAAAGGTTCCAGCTTCCCGCCCTGAGCAGGTGCTTGCCTGGTAACTCAGCCTTGTGAATTAGCACCTTCCCACAAGCCTTGGCCTTTATCGAGAGCAGGCTAGACGCCAGGAACGAGCTGGTGAACCACCGTGGACTTTAAGGAGCTGGGCTCCCAGCCAGCCCCACCAGGACTTCTTCCTTTCCTTTCTTTTTTTTTTTTCTGTTCTCTTTTGATTTTTCTCTCTGTTAGTCTGCCTTTTTTCTCTTTCATTTCCACGTTCCTTTGATTTTCCTTTCTGTGAATGCTTCTAGCATCCCCTTCCTGTGATCCCTTACTTTTGTGTGGGTTGCCCATATGGCTGTTCTCCCCCCAAGCACTTGCCTCCCCCTCCCTGCCACACCACAGTTCCCAGAGGACAGCAGCTCTGCCTTCTCCCAGCTCCTAGCATAGTGAGCAATGGCTGCCTTTTTCGTTAGCCTGTCGGTGGTCCTCAAATTTCAGCAAGGCTCACAATCAGCCTAAACTGCTAGGCTCTGACCCCATAACTTCTGATTCAGTAAATCCTGGGTGGGAGGAAAATTTGCATTTCTAACAGGTTCCCTAGGTGGTGCTGCTGTTGCTGGTCTAGGAAGCATATCTTGAGAACCATTGGTCTGAGTCGAGCATTGACTCTTGACTAAATGAATCTTGTGATTCTCTTTCTCTCTCTCTCCTTTTTAAAATTAATTAATTAATTTGAGAGAGAGCGTGCATGAGCGGGAAGGGCAGAGGAAGAGGCAGAGGGAAGCTGAAGCAGACTCTATGTTGAGTATAGAGCCCAAAGCGGGGCTCGATCTCACAACCCTGAGATCACGACCTGAGCCGAAATGAAGAGTCAGACGCTTAACCAACTGAGCCACCCAGGCACCCCCCCCCTCTCTTTTTTAAGCAGAATTGGTATCACGCTGCACACATAGTTTTGTATTCTGTTGGTTTGCCCTACCATTACCCTATGGTGGGTGTTCCCCAAGCCCCTGTTCAGACCAGCTTTGAAAAGTTAAATCTCATTTGAGGGCATTGGTAATAGGGGAAAAAAGTTTTACTTTCTTCAAACCAAGTAGAACAATTTATGGGAAGTGAGTCTAAGAGTTCCTGCTGGAAAAGCCATCTTTGCCTTAGCCTGATCACACTAACCTGAGCTCAGAAATCTTCAAGATGAGGCACAGCCCAGCTTCTGCTGCTGGGTTGTGCTCAAGCTGGACATCCCACTGCCGATGAGCTGTGCTACATCCCGGAGGACAGCGAGGGCCTGCGACTCATCCTACCGACAGCCCATCAGGGGTCCTGGATGGTCCAGCCCTGGATCCTGGAGCCTGGAGGAGCTGAAGGAAGGGAATCATCAGTGTTGATGTGTGAGTCAGGGCTTAGAGAGGCTGGAATGAGTACAGGAACTTGCCTCTTCTGATTTCAAAAGTGAGCCCACAGGATGGGTTTCTTTGCATGAAGAAAATGCTGAAGGAGTCTTATCTCCTCTTTCCATGGAGTTTTTTTTAAATAAAGATTTTATTTATTTATTTGACAGAGAGAGACATGGTGAGAGAGGGAACACAAGCAGGGGGAGTGGGAGAGGGGGAAGCAGGCTTCCTGCCGAGCAGGGAGCCCGATGTGGGGCTTAATCCCAGGACCCCGGGATCATGACCTGAGCCGAAGGCAGACACTTAATGACTGAGCCACCCAGGAGCCCTCCATGGAGTTTTTGATAACCACGTATGTGATTTTAAGGGGGACAGCTTATCCTCAAAAGAGAGCTCCATAGCATCCCCAAGGACATGAAGGAGTTCATAAAAGCTCGTGTCTGATTTCAGCCGCTGCTGTGGGGGATAGCCCTTCCAAGCTTCAAGGGTATGCATGCATCCCAGATGCATGTGCTTGTGTATGTACATATGTGAGTGTAGTGTGCACCTGTGTGTATGTGGGTAGTTAATGCCCCGAGGGTAAATTTCACCCTGTAGGTCCAAAGCCAGTGGGTAAATGCCCAGCTGTCTCCTTTCAGGCAGATGATTCTGGGGGACACTGTGTATGATTCTCACTGGGATTGAACACCCCCTTGCCCAGCAGCAACCTCAGTATATGCCCTATAATTAACCTTTCTTCCTCTCCTGTCTCACTCCTAGGGTTACTGCCCTAAAGAAATAATCTTTATCTAAGTTCTTGTCTCAAAAGTCCTTACTTCTGGAGAACCCCAACCTTAGATAGGGGACATGGTCTGTTTGATCTCTTCTGGCAAATGGCCATGATCCTCCATTATGCTGCCTTCAGACATATCCCCAAACCTCAAAAAAGCCACTGAATGAGAGAGAAGGGTGGCAAAGTTCAGGACAGTGGTTTGAACTGGGTGTCATGGAAGCTGAGACAAGGCTTCCAGGCAAGGCGCAGGGGCCGCTATGTGTGTGGAAGGAGGAGAGGCCATAGGAAGGCCTCTGGCATCGAGGGCAGCTCTTCATTATCTGTTTAGGGTGTGGGATTCCCAATTAAGAAACTTATAAACATGATTCTGCTACTTAAAAATGCTCCAAAGCCACTGGGTTCGGGTCTAAAGCCCTCCTTAATGAGGGTGAAAGCTTTTCCCCAAAGCAGTATATCTGCTCTGTTTGTGTTGCCCTGGGCCATAGGAGGTGGGTGGCATGTCCTTAGGGGGCAGATGGGAAGTTGAGCCCTTAGCTTCAGGACATCCTGCCATTCTTGGTGATGGAGCAGGTGAGAAGGATTGGGTCCCAATGGCCATACACCGAGCCAGCCACCCCTGTGGGGTGAGGCCAGGAAGAAAACCTCACGATGCTGTCTCCACAGCATGCTTGTTCACCTAAAACCAGGTTAGAGCAACCATCAAGGACAACAAGGAAGGGGGAGAGAAGTCACAAAAATACACCTCATTGCTTGAATTGGGCTTGGAGAAAAGTCCAAGCCCATAAGGTAGAGAGGGATTGGCACTTTGTCATGGTGGGTTTGTTTTGCTTACTTAGAAATGTGCACACTAGGCCAAAAAACTATACACCTCACACACACACAAATATATGTAGCGGATGTGAATGGAGTTGGAAGGCATTGGCCAGGGACCTCTCTGGGAGTTAGGTTTCAATGCCCTGCCATTTCTAGATGCAAAGTTCCTTCAGGGCAGTGGTTCTTAGAGATTAGCAGAAGGGTATTGGCCTGGCTGCCTGGACTCCACCCCTGGATAGTCTAATTCAGTATGTCTGGGGTGGGTCCTGGCATCTAAATGTTTCTTACATGTTCCCTAGGTTATTTTGAGGTTCAAACACGCTTGGGAATTTGCACCACATTAGGGCATGCTGGTTTTGTTTGTAGGTCATTCACATCAGGAGCCACCGTGGCCAATTCCAGCGTCTTGAAGGCTGCGGGGCAACCAGCTGCGTGTACCCTTCATCCCCTGGTGCCTGGGAGACACATCAGCCCTCGTGCTTGCAATGCAGGGAAGCAGCAACCCCTTCCTGCGATGGGGACAGAAGAGCTGGTTACAGCCCAGCTGGACTGAAATAGCTGCCAGTGACCTTGCTTGCAGCTCTTTCATGCCACTTGAAATGTCCCAAGTTCTAAAGTTTCTCAGGGGAGTAATCAAGGCAACCTGTCCTCCTTTCTTCTATAAAGCCATGTACATCCCTCCTCCCTGATGAGATGTTCAAGGACGTGTCTGCACTTAGTCCTATTCATTCTGGAGCAAATAGAAGCGCGGACTGAGGAAGGCTTTGCTCAAAGTGGAGGTGAGGTCCTAGGGCATGAAGAACCAAGAAGGTGGGGGGAGAGGAAGGAGAGGTCTGTGACAAGAGGGAAGAGGGGTGTAGAAAGAATGAAATGGAGAGAGAAATGGAAAAAGACACAAAGGAATGGAAAAATGGGAGGCAAATGGCACCAGTGGCTTATTTCAGATTCCACAGGCAGCGACTAGCAGTGCAAGTGCTATTCTTCTGTATCCAGGTAGGATAGGGGTATCTGCCATTTCCTCCAACTCACTGGGGAGGGGGGGAGAGCTCCAACAGTGGCACTGATTAGCTGGACCACAGTGGAAAGTACTTTGATCCTTGCCTGCTACATACAATACCTAGATGCTGGGAGGCAAAATGGAAGGAGAAATGCAGGCACTCTGCATTTTAGGGAAAGGGCTGAAATAAAACCAGAGCACAGTCTTCAACAGTCATTGCTGGTGCCATTATGAACCCAGAGGATGGCAACTCTACATGGACTGTGGATAGATAGCTGACCTCTATCAGTTACTTCCTTTTGGGAACCTGCTACTCTCTTGGTATTTGATTCATTTCAGGCTGAAAGATATTTTGCTTGGGTTTAGCCTTGGTAGCCATGTTTATCTTTTTAGCAATGACTTATTCCTAACTATGAACTCTCTACATGTTCCTCTGCTCTGAGGTGGGATCCATCTGGTTTACCTGGTTCACCAAGGGCTCTGGGTCATTGCTGTTCATTCAATGCATATGTATTAAGCATCTCTGTTGGACCAGACACTGTGGTGTTACTGAAGATGTAATGGTAAGCATATCCTTACTCTTTTGGAACTTATGGTCTAACACATCAGTTCTCAACCCGGTATGTACACTACAGTCACCTCAAAATACCCCTGTCCAGGCCCAGAATCTCCAGTGGGGATCCAACTAATTCCAAGGCTCACCCAGGCTTGAGGCCCATTGGAAAGGATGCTCTCTACACATTAGTAATAATTGGATCCTAGAATTCTACCTTAGTCCCTCATTGGGGACATGAAAATCATCTGGTTTCCCATCTTTGCTCCTACTGCTGCTGGATGGCTCCTCTTTCCATTGACTCAGACTCAGTGCTCAGACCAGTCATGGGTTCAATTTCTGCAGCTTCAACAACAGCATTTCCTGTGTTTATCCTCCTAACCTGAGGGTGGAGTGACCTCTAGCTGTCATTAATGTTTGTGTGGCTTCTCGCTGTTCCATCACCCATGTAACTACTTCCCTGTAATGAATTCCTTCTGTTTGAAGTGTCTGGGGTTGTTTCTGTTTCCTGAAGGGACCCTGATGTACACAAAGTAAAATGTAATGGAAAGCATCTATAAAGTGGCAGATACCCCCATCCTTTGTGAGTGATGCATTTGGTGTACAAGGAAGCAGAGACCAAGATTGCTGGGAAAAGGATGCTCATATCCTGCATCTGAAGCATCTGGAACAGAATTTCTACCAGGTGGTCCACGGCTTACCTGCATCCAAACCACTTGGGGAGTGCTTCTTGGCTGCCACCTCCAACCTGCTGAATCAAATTATCTGACTGGGTTCAGAATTTGTCAACATAGGAGGTTTCTCCAGAGGTAGATATGAATCCTGATACATTTAGCCATGTTGCTATAGAAAGCTGCTAATGACCTGAACCTCTCAGGGAGCCAGCTGTGCTCCTTCAGGGTCCAGTTTCAGTTCCACCTCTAACTCATCATCCCTCTGAGCAGGAGAATATCTTCTCACCATATGGGACCACTCCATGAGGAACAAGTGACCTGTGTTGGCAAAGCACCAACTCACATGCATTTCTTTCGAAAATCACAGTATTTTGGAACTGGAGGAGAGGTTCAGTGTATAAAAGCAGTGTGGCTTGTCAGAGAGCAAAGGACATGAAAATTTCAACTCTTTCAGACCCGTATTACAATCCATGCTCAGGAACCTTGGCTGCATATTTACCTTCTAATGACTGTCAATACTTTGACAGTAACATTTCCTTGTAGAGTAGCTGTGAAGAGTAAATGAGATAATAGCTTTCAAAATGCCAGCACATAGTAGGCTTCGACAGCAGTGGGTCCCTTCCCCCTTTTCTCCCTTCCTCCCTCAATTGATGTAAAAGTCCAGCTGAGGAGATTGAATCAAGAACTACTTGGGCTTCCACTTGGCTTAATCATTCCTACTTCTATTTCCTATCATGGTAAACTGGGAATTCTGCTGCTTGCTATGGATATTTCCTTCCTGTAAACTCCAGTGACACTCAATATTTATTATTATTGTTTTCCTTAGGTATTTACTGCTTCTTTTCCCAAGCTTCCTTGAGATAGGAACTGCACTCCTTGTAGCTTAAAAGCATCTTGCTGGGGTATGGAGGGGTGCCTGGGTGGCTCAGTTGGTTAAGCGGCAGGCTCTAGGTTTCAGCTCAGGCCATGGTCTCAGGGTCCTGGGATGGAGCCCGTGCTCAAGCAGTCTCTGTGCTCAGCGGGGTGTCTGCTTGAGACGCTCTCTCCCTTTGCCCTTCCCCCTGCTCGTGCTCTCTCTAAAATAAATAAATAGATAAATCTTTAAAAATCCTTGCTGGGAACATTGTATATTTTCGCATATAAATGCAGATTTATTTCACTGACTCCTCCAGTGATGACTACAACCTCTCATAAAGGGTTGAATTTGCAAAATGTGGACCCCCAGAAGTGGAATAAATTGATTCTATGCCTGCAATTCAAATATATGTCACTAGGTGACAGTATAGTGCTGTGGGATTCTATTGATGTGACTTGGCCCCTCATCAGGCTTAGGGCACTGATGTGGCTATGCACTTGATCTGGTACAGGGGATAAAGGCCCTTTGTCGAAACAACATTGTAAAACATTTAGCTAATCATCAATTAGCTGCATATCCTGTGATTTCTCTGCCTACTTCCCCCCCCACCCCCCCCCCCCCCCCCCCCCCCCCCACCCCCCCCCC
>NW_022589725.1:30428772-30522523 GCF_004348235.1 Phoca vitulina
AAAACAACAACAAAAAAAATTTAAAAAAAAAATTAAAGAAAAATAGAAATAAAAAATAAACAATTCCCCCCCCCTCCTTTTTTTTTTTTCCCCTCCTCCCCCCCCCCCCCCCCCCCCCGGCTAGCACTTGGTATTTTAAATTACATCTTTCACCATTCTCTTCATTTATATTCCATCTGCATCTCCAAATAATTCTTGTCATCCTATGGTCCTTAAGCTTTTATTAGAATGCCTATCTGAGTTCGCTTACTTTTTAGAGTGAGGTGTTTTTCCTCTCTGTTTTTTAACTGCATGAATCATTTACTAAGGTTTTGCTTCCTTGGAAATAAATGCTTAATTAATCAATACAGTAATATCCTTTCATTTTTCTCCAAGAAAATTCCAGACTTTGTAGGTGGAAAAGCTGTAGCCATTCTGCACTGGGAAGCTGTTTTCCTTCTTTAATATTTGGAACTGAGCAAAACAGAGGACAGAGAGAGAGAGTGCATGCTTTTGGATATGTATGACCAAGGGTTTCTTCATAGTGGCCTCACAAGAACTTTGTGTAGATTAATGAGACACACAACTGAAATGGTTTTCCTAAGAGTTGTACAATACTGTTATTACAAGGAAAACCTCTCTGTCCCTCAAAATGCAGTTTGAAAATTTTTGAGTGTGAGAAAGTGTGTGTGGGAGGGGTGGGTGGGGTGGGGATGAAGTTCAAGTATGGAAGTCAGTGTCTGCCCATAAATGCCTTCATGCCTTATGGAGCTATTCCCTATCCTACCATCCTTGAGTTCTGAAGCCTGAGCCTATCTCTGCCTATTTATTCCTTGGGACATCATCTCCAAGAGGAGAAACAGAATCTGTGTCCCATGCATGAAAACACAAACATCATTTGAATGGTGCCTAACAGAAAGCCCCAGCTTTGAAATAATTCCTGTTGAAAGGAGGGAAGGCTAGTGAAAAATACTAATAGTGATACTAATATCTGATGCCATTTTGTGGCCGCTGGCTTAGCATTTTTATATGAATTATACCCCAGTCCCACTTACCATCTTGTTCTCTTGCTATGTAACAAATCATCCCAAAACTTAGTGGCTCAAAACCACTAAATTAAGTTTTATAAAATTTAAAGATCAGTTTTATTATATCTCATGATTTTGTGGGTCAGAAATTCAGGCCAGACTCCGCCAACCAATTCTTCTGCACCACACACATCAGTTCAGGTCATTTGGTTGTTGTCAGGGGGCAGATGGGCTGGTCTGGAGGCTCCAGATGGCTTCATCCCTTGTCTGGGGGCTTGGTGGGATGGCTGGAAAGCTGGACTCAGATGGATGGTTGACCAGAGCACTTACACAGCACCAGTGTATAGATTGGGGCTCCCAGAGAGAATGTTCCAAGAGATCCAGAAGGAAGTTGCAATGCTTCTTCTGATCTTGCCTTTCCATGGAATCCCCAAGAACATCACTCTCTGCCACGTTCTCTTGGTCAACAGGTCACTAAGGGAAGCTCTGATACAAGGAGGTGGGAATTAGATCACACTTCTCCCTGGGAAGAGCAGTGAAGGGTATGTGACCATTTCCTTTCTCCCTTACCTTCTTTACATTCCCTTTTAGGTAGCAATTATCACCTCTAAAATACTATATAATTTACTTGTTTATTAAGTTTACTGTTTATTGTTAATCTAACCACACTTGAACATGAGCTCCACGAGGGCAAGGGTCTTTGTTTTCTTCACTGGCATGTCCTAAGCAACTAGAATAGTGTCTGAAACATAGTAGGTGCTCAATTAATAATTGTTGGATGCTGAAAGATTTCATTTAATCTTCTTATTGCCCTTTGAGAAAGCTGCTAGTATTATCACTATTTCTCAGAAGAGAAACTGAGGCACAGAGAGGAGAAGTCACTTGTGCAGTCACACACAGGTAGCACGTGGCAAAGCCAGGGCTCAGACCTCGGTCTCTCTGATGTACTTTTGTAGATCAAAAACTAATTCTACATCAGGAAAGAAATCCAGCACACTAGAGAGCAGGCAAAGACTTGTAATCATGGACTTTCCTTATTTCTTAAGCCAAATCGGTGACTGGCTTAGGGTCCACGGTTTTCCTTGAAATGGTTTAGCTTATGTGTGGGCTTTGCCTTCTTTTTACCAGAAAGACCTATGGGAAGACTGCTGTGGAAAATTGAGTGTGGGGTGAGCTTTTTCCTCTCTCCCAGAGCTGCTGGTACTAATAGTCCAGGACTCATGGACGTGGAAAAGGCTCTTCATTTGATTGTGAAATCAAGCCAGACTCAACTGTGATGAGCTGCAGCTTTCTGCATTCCTGTTGAATAGTTCTGTGTAATAGCCTCCTGGCTATATTTAGACGTGACACATGGTCTCTGTTTGTTAAGACGACAAGACAAACGAGGGAACAATGTCACCAAAGCCACCCCATGCAGGCAGAGCCTGGTGTCTGGAGTCATACCTCCCAGCCCCCTCTCCTCCCATTGCAAATGTTAAGTTCCCCAACATCTCCAGGGAGAAGCCAACCTCCCTGGATGATTTTATTTTGTCATTTCTGGAACTGCTTCACTGAAATGACATCATATGACCTTGTCAAATCCTGTGAAATCTTTTCCTGTCTAAATACAAGTATTTTGGTGCATGTGATTTCTTTCAGGATGGAGGGGCGGGATTCTGGCAGTTGGAGAAGTGCTCTATGGCTTGTTGTGTGATTCTCCTTTCTCTGAGTTCTCCCCCTCAACCCCCCCACCCCACTGTCCCCTTTGCTAGATGCAGCCCCCTGTAGGGGGCCAGGCTGAAAGTGATGTTGATGATTGGTGATGCTGGGCCTCTGCGGGCAGAGCAGAGCTGGGTCATACCAAGTGGAAGATGGAAAGCAGGGCTGGGGGGGGGGTGTGTGTTGTAGCTGGGGTAGCAAATAGGGCCTGCCCCAGGGTGGGGCCCTCAGATGAAGGCAGAGCCAGGCCATGGGTCACACTTTTTTTCTGTCACCATATTCCAAATTTTAAAAATTGAGGTAAGATTCATAAAACATGAAATTCACCACCCAACCATCACCACTGTCTAGTTCCAGAACATTGCCCTCAGCCCGTGGAGGATCCCTTACCCATTAACGCTCACTCCCCTTCCCCAGTGCCTGGCAAACACTAATCTGCTTTCTGACTGTATGAGTCTGCCTGTTCCGGACATTTCATGAAAGTGGAATCATAGAGTATATATCAGCCATTTTCTTGTTCCCCCTGTTGGGGTGACAGTGAGTTCAGGTCAGGGGTGATCTGCTGGTATCTTCCCTCAGCTATATGTGGGTCTCCACAAGGGATGCTGGGAGCCACTCAGCTCTCCTGGTGCAGAGGAACAGAGCCTGGGGGAGGATACACCCCTCCTCCATGTTTCAGGTGGACAAGTCAGAGGTACCTGGTTGCTCACGGCAGTGACCGGCTCAATAAGGCACCATTGGGTTGACATTCTTCCCCCTCAGTGCTGCCAATCCTATTCCACGAGCTGACTGCCCCACCTCTGCAAAAAATAACAAACAAAATGAACAACAAAAACAACTTCTTGCCTGTGAGCCCTTTCTCAGGCACTGTTTTTTGGGAGGTGTTGGGGAGGCAAACCCCAGAAAGGAAAACCCCCAGAAAGGGACTTTGCAGCCTCTGGACACAGCTGTCTGGGCCAGTGTGGATATGGGGAGGTGGTGAATGCAAAGGCACTGGGGTCTTTCTTGGTTCTAGCCCAGCTCTGTTCTTCAAGGGACCCTGCCCAGCACTTCCCATGCCTGTGCCTCAGTCTCCTCATCTGTAACATGGCTCAATAACATGTACTACCATATGAGGATGCTGGGACGCTTCAGTAAGGTAATCTGGGATGAGCGCCGCATGCAGGGCCTGGCCATAGTGAGTGCTGATGGAATTGCTGGGCCCCTTGAGCTCAGATACTCTACTGAGCAAAATGGATTTCCAGCCTCGCCCTACTTGAGCCCTACCTATACCCGTCCTTCCAGATATGTGCTGTCCGGGCGGTAGCCACATGTGCCTCTTTAAATAGCAATTATTTAAAATTAATCAAATAAAAAATTCAATTCCTCGGCAGCACTAGCTGCCTTTCAAGCGCTCAGTGGCCCCACGTGGCTAGCGGCTCTCTCATTTGTAGGCACAGATTCAGGGCATTTCTGTTATCAAAGAAAGTTTTTTAGACATCGCTGCTCCCGATGCTCTGAGCTCTTCATTCTTTAAATCTTTACTGTCCTTTCCCACCATGCCTTTGTTCATGGCCTTCCTTCTGCCTGGATCGCCCATCCATTGGCTGCTTCCTCTCCCCCAAATGTCACCATCGCTCTGGAAGGTGAGGCACCAGTGGGCTCTGACCAGCATCAGCCCTGTGCTGTCAGGGTCTGCTGGTGGCTGGCTCTGCTCCACGCTGCCTGACCAGCTGCGCCGGTTTCCTTGCAGCCAGCATGGCTCAGGTTCTGTTCCACCTGGGTTCATTCTGCGTGCCAGGCTGGGGGAACAGCAGCCATCAGTGAGAAGGTGCTGTGCTCACGGTGATGGCAGAAATACAAGAGACTGGGGACAGACACACTGTCACTTCTGCCCAAATCCCATTGGCCGAAGCAAGGCTGTGACTGAGCCCAAATAAGGGGCAGGAAGTCCCCTTTGCCTTAGTGGGAGGCACTGCAAAGTTGTAAGACTAGGGATATGGATACACAGAGGAACACAGAATTGGAGCCAATTACTTTATCCATGATTTAGGAAGCCACTTTTCCTCTTCCAACTTAGTGACTCAACTGTTGATCCTCTGGCTTCCAAGGGGCTCTCCCCAATTTTTTCCCCTGACTCTGATGGCACCCCATGCCCGTGATGACTCTTCCTCTGTCTCCCTCCACACCACACTCCCTGTGAACACCACCATCCCTTGGGTGTTGGGCTATCAGCTTCCAGAAAGTCACTGCCTAAAAATATGAATCACTGAGAATTAATACTTCCATCGAGATATTTGCAGGCTGACCCAGGACCACATTTACTCAGATCAGTGAGTCTTTAACCATGTATTATAGGCGGTGTGAGAGGTATTTGGGGGCTTTATTTATTGTCATCTCTATGTTGATAAACAGAAGCTGGGGCCAAGGATGTTTCTCTTGCAAGGAGCCCATTAGGACACTGGGCTGGGAATCAGAAGACCTGGGGTGGGCTCCAGCCCTGTCAGGTCACCTTTGGGAATGTTTCTCCCCATTTCTGGGCTCCAGTTCTCTCATGGGTAGAATAGGTAATCAAGCTAATGGTTGCTATGGCCCCTGATGGCCCCAAGATATTGTGGTTCTGAAACCTCACTCAGTCCCTGGTTGGACAGCATTTGGCCTTAGGGGATATGCCCTGCTTTCTGATTGCTATGTCTACAAACTTTTCCAGCCTCTGACTCTTATTCTCTGCCAGGAAGCTGACTTCCGTAAAAAGGCTTGCAGGGTCTACTTTTCCCAGAAAGTGTGGCTGTAGAGACCTTGGAGTGGCCTGGGCCATGCATGGACACTATCCGACCTAGAATCCCATTGACCTTCGTCAGGGTGGGAGAAGACCTCACTGGGCATCAGTGCCATGTTGCAAACTCAAGTCCAACTCAATCAGACCCCAAACACGTTCCCAGAGCAAGTTCAGGATTACCCCCAAGGCACTGGGCGTCAGCAGTACAGAAGGCCCTGACACTGGCTTCCAGGGCTTCTGCCCATCCCTGCTACACCCACTCAAGTTTCAGAGCAGTGGTGTTTCATTTTCTGTAGACAAACCCTGGGCTTTTCTTTCCCAGGAATCAAACTAACATTTATCCAGAATGATTTGCTGCTAGTTTAGACGTTCATATTTGGAGATAAGGATGTTTCTGAAAAGGGCCTAGAAATAGCTGGAGAAAATCAGCTGTTTGGTTGCTTGCCTTGGACAATAATGGAAGCAGGCAGAATGATCCATGGCTCCTGGGAAGACAGCTCCCTCCAGAACCCCACCTGGGTGGCACTTCTCCAGGAGCATTTGCTGGAGGTTGGGAGAAAAGTTTTGGGGGATGCTGAAGGATGCAGGTACTCCAGTCAGACAGGTGGATGCTAGAGGGGGGTAGATGCGGACCTAGACCACCAGGGAGGAGGTGGGGAGGGAAGCCTGCCCTGATGGAGCATCTACCAAAACCGGGGCTCTTGCCAATGAGTCAGTCAACCCCTAGTCTGTGATTCATCTCCCATCATATACACTGAGCATGGAGCACCTACCAACCACGTATCATGTACGGTGTGAGACTCTAGGTGTCGTGAGTGAATGCAACCCTGGAGACCACCACGGTCACTGTAACTGTTAATTCTTTATATAATAACAACTAATGTGATACTGATAGAGTTCTGATAATATGCTGGGTGCATGATCTTCCTTTCTCACCCTTAAAAATAGGAATCACACTGTCTGCATTTTATCGAGAAGGAAATTGAGTTTCTGAGAAGTTAAATAATTTGTCTTAGGTTACAACTGGAACAGGGGGGTTCTGGGAGAATAACCCATTAGACCAGTGCAGTCCAGCAGGAATAAAGGGAACCACACAAGAAATTCGAAGTATTCTACTAGCCACATTAAAAACAGTAGAGAAAAGCAGGTGAAATCAATTTCAATTTTATTTAACCCAATACATCCAAAATATTATCATCTCAACATGTAATCTATGTAAAGATTTTTAATGAGCTATTTTATTCTGGGGCGCCTGGGTGGCTCAGTCGTTAAGCGTCTGCCTTCGGCTCAGGTCATGATCCCAGGGTCCTGGGATCGAGTCCCACATCGGGCTCCCTGCTCTGCGGGAAGCCTGCTTCTCCCTCTCCCACTCCCCCTGCTTGTGTTCCTGCTCTCGCTATGTCTCTCTCTGTCAAGAAAATAAATAAAATCTTTAAAAAAAAAAAGAGCTATTTTATTCTTTCTTTTTTTGCACAAAGTTGTTGAAATTCGGTGTGCATTTTACCCTTACCAGCACATCTCAACTGGGACTTGCCGCATTTCAGGTGCTCAGCAGTCACATGTCATTCATACTGGACAGTGCAGTTCTAGAGGCACCGAAGGGATTTGATGGAAGCTGGGTGGGGGAGCTCCTTGAGAAGCCCCCTTGTCAGAGTTGGCTTCAAGGGCCAAGTGCCACCAGAGCTGGACCTCAGGACACAAATGTTGCACCACCATGTTTAAACGCCAGGGGGCGCCCTTCTTTCCACGGTGCTCCCAGGGAGCATCCGGGTGACCCTGGGATTAGCCAGATGGAGGACGAGGGAAGGCTCAGCCCGCAGAGGGAATGATCATAGAATGAGGCCACAGATCCTCCAGCACTACAACCTGTTGAGGGAACTGAAAGCACCTGTGGGAGGAGGGGGCCTGTGGGAGTTAGACTGGGGAGGAGACAGAAGAGGTTATGGCAGGACTTGAGTGCCACCCCAAGGAGGCTGAGCTTCATTCTGCTGGTTTGGAGTAGTGATGGGGTGACATTGTCCAGAGCTTGCAAGCTGGGTTGAAGGAGCCGAGACAGAGAGATGGGAGGGAACTCTCACATGAGCAGGAGAGAAATGTTGAGGGGCTGGGCTGAGGCAGGGGCTGCGTGGGGAGCATGGGCGTGCAGCAGAGACAGCCAGGACTGGACACTGGGGTTTATCAGATTGGAGTGAAGGTGAAGGAAGAATCCAACAGGCTCCCATCTGCAAGGGTGTCTTTTCTGCAGAAATCCCCAGCTGCCTGGGGCAGAAGTAGAGGGCCAGGACTTTGGAGCACACCGTGTCTGCTTCGCAGAAATAAAGGTACTGATCTGACACCAATAGGCAGCTAGAAGCGCCTCAGATCTCCTTGCCACCTGCGTTTCCTGCTCCCAGCACAAATGATCTGCCTTCCTCTGTCCTCTCATCTCCCTGAAGTTCCAATGAATGGGCCCCCATTTTTATTTCTCCCGATGGCCCGCTGTTATATCAGGAACACCTTTCCACAGGGTCACCTGAAGACGCCTCGTCCAGAACACCAGTGGTAAAGAGAAGTACACAAGCCACAGCTCCAGTGTGGCTCCTTCTGGCTGAATTTGCCACATTTAGCGGTAGTCCTGGTTCCACTCACACCAAAGTACCTGCTGTGAGGGGCTTGAGGTTCTGCATTTCCAACAAACTCCCAGCAGCCTTTGCTGCTGGTGCACGAACCACACTTGAAGTATGAGGGGCCAGAGCCAGGGTCCTCAGCTTTGGCCGCTCAGCACAGAAGCACCTGGAGAGACTGAAATGCCCGATGCCTGGGCTGCACTCCATACCAAGTAAAGCAGAACGTCTGGAGATGGGACCTGGCCTCAGTCATTTTTTATTTTATTTTTTAATTTCTGCTTCTGCTCTCTTGGAATCCAGCCGCATGGGAAGAAGTCTACATTATCTAGCTGGAGAGAAAGGCCCTGGAGGATGAGACACTAATGTCAAAAGAGAGGCCACAAAGAGGAGAACCCAGGCCCAGATGTGAGCTATTCCAGCTAAGGGCTCAGACACAAGTGAACCCGACCAGCCCCAGGCCAGCTGCTCCCGCTGACACCACAGGGAGCAGGGGTGAGCTGTCTCCACAGAGCCCTGCCTGAATTCCTCACCCACAGCATCATGAGTATTTTTAAGCCAAATTGTTGTGGTTTGTAAGTCACTGAGTTTGGGGCTATTCATTATGCAGTGGTAGCTAAGTGATACAGCCCGCAGGACCCTAAGTGCCTTGAGAGTGGGACCTATTTTGGTTTATAACCCCTCCACGCTTAGCATTTAAGTTGGGATTCAGAGAATACTGGAGAAATGCTGAGTGCCAGGGAAAGGCCCAAGTGAAAATCACAGTGTTGTCCAGGCCAGTTAAAGTCAGGAAGTGATTTATTGTTTAGACATATGTTCAGTGAAGATCAAAGCAAAATAGACAAGGCTCCCTTCCTTCCCTGGAGGAGCAATCATCCTTCTGCTGGCCTCGGCTGACTCTGCTTTCTGTTTCTTCCTGCTCAGTGCATTCCCCATGGCTCCAGCTTCCAGACACAGCCCCGCCCCCCGGAGCAGTGGTCAGTGAGGGGTAAATGGCCTCAGGGGTCTCCCTGCAAGGTGCTCAGCCCGGCTTCCTGTGACGTCTCCACCACAGTCCTGGCTCCTGTGCTTTTCCCAGAGACTGTGGCTCACCTGTCATTGCCAAAGATGCCAGGACTGGGGCCTCAGACTTCCCTGAAGGTGAGGGATGGATGAGTGCCCCAAGGTGGCCCAGGGAGGGAGCAGGTGGGAGAAGTCCAGAAGAGGAGCATTCCTGGGTCCCAGGCAGATTTGGGGGGCCTTTGGGGGCCGCAGCTCCTGGCCAGGCAGGCCTGACTCTGCTCTGGGACGTAGGCACAGCTTGGGGATGTGGTGTTAGAGATGAGGTTTTAGCTCCCCTCAGGTGGGTCTTGTCAGGGCTCCTCTCTCAAGCCCCAGTGCCTGCTGCTGTCTCCAGAAGCATCTGTCCTAGCCATGGGGGACAATGCCCCAAGGCCTGGGCTTAGGGACAGAGGGGTGGGGTTGGCCCTGCCCTCCACCCCTGGCCTTTATGTGAGTGGACACGAGGCTACAACTTTCCTTTGTCCTTTTCCAGCAGGTTCACACTTCCTTTCAGAGAGCAGTCCTGGAGAAAATATTCACTTGGCACCTCCCTGGCGCCTGGCTAGTGCCAGGTGCTGGGCTGTGTTCAGGGTGGATGTGTGAAGACCTCTTGGGGACATAGAGGCTATTGGGTGGGACTGCTCAAAGTGGCCCAGGGGCTGGTGCCAGGCCATGAGCTCTTTGGTACCAGTTGGCGACAAGACGAGCATGTAGAAACTTTCATGGCACTTCAACATTTCTGCAACATCCGTGCCTGTGACTTTGTGTTTTACAAAAGCATTCGTTCACCATGGACTGGAAATGAAATCACCGCGGAGAAGCAGCAGTGTGCTGGGAACCATGGGTTGTGTGTGGACAGCCGGAGAGCTGTTCCGGGAAACTGCCATCCACCGCACGCCCCGTGGTTTTATACTCACGAAGTGGTGGGGATGGCGTTCAGTTTCCCAGAGTTCCAGCTGGCACCAGTGGCAGCCCTTCCTTATCTGAGGTCCTGCTACCTCAGTGAGTGGTACGGTGAGTGGCTCTCACCGTATGGCCATCAGGCCAGCAGTATCAGCAAGACGCGGGAGCGCATTAGAAAAATGCATTCTTTATGTCAGGACCCCTGGGCCCCGAGGCTTGACGTCCACATTCGTAAGAATGCTTACTGCTGCCTACCTCCCTGGGATAAGCACTCCGCAGAGGAGGGACTGCATCTGGCTTATTCCCTCCCGGATCCCAGGGACTTTATCCATGGCTGGCATCCTGGGAATGTTGGTGGAATACAGGATGAATTTGGAGACAAGAGGCTGTGTTCTCTTTCTGCGGCTGCTCTAACAAATTACCACACACTCGATGGCTTTAAACAAAATAAATGTATTCGCTCACAGTTCTGGGGTCCAGAAGTCTGAAATCAGTTTCACAGGGCTAAGGAACTGGCAAGACCACACTCTCTTCAAAGACCTCCAACATGCTCTTTGCCTCTTCCAGCTTCTGATGGCGGCTGGTGTCCTTGGCTTGGGGCCTTATCACTCCAATATCTGCCCCCATCTTAACATTGCCTTCTCTCTTGTAAAGATACATATGATTGCATGTAGAACCCACCAGTGTAATCCAGATTAGGAGATTCCTCTCAGTATCCCTAATTGAATCGCACCATTTGCCACATAAGGACATCTCCACAGGTTGCAGGGTTAGGAGCTAGAAATAGGACTGAGGTCAGCATTCAGCTCACAACAGATGGAAATCATAATATGGCCTAGCTCACTGCACAAAATTGTTGGCAAGATCCAAGAACATTTGAATAGGATATGCATTGAAATGGAACAGTTCCCTTCAAACCTTTGTTCTTAGTGACTTCTAGAAGAATGCAGGATGCAACATAAAAGTGAGTTCTTGCACTGACAACCAGGATGCTTGCATGCATATGGGAATTTGTTCTGGCCTTGGTCTTCTTGGCGTTGCTGGCCTGGTGGCTTCTCCTGGTGTCCCAGCCATGCTCTGACAGCAGTGGCTGCTTGAACTTATGTGTGTTTTGCTGAAAAATTAGATAAAACTAAAACAATCAGAGGGTTGTAGCCTGCTCACAGTTTTGCAAGCTCAGCAAAGATAGCCAAATTTGCTTTGTGTGCAGAATACCATTCCCTCTCTGACAGGAAGCTTCACGGTATCTTTCCAACAGGAGAATCCAGTGTCCAGCTTCATGGCAGAGGTGAAGGACGGACAGGCAGGGAACCAAAGGCTGTGGGAGGGCGGTCAGAAGAGAGAATACGGAAGATTACTGTAGGGCTCTTCCTGGTTCCAACCGGAATTCCCCGGGGAGTTTTAAAGTCCTGACACCTGGACCCTACCCCAGAACTTCTGATGTAATTGGTCTGGGTTTGCCCTGGGCAGTCAAGAGATTTTAAAAGCCACCTGGGTCATTCTAGTGTATTGGCCATGCTCAAGACCTCTGTGCTAGGACCAGGCTGTCACTCCATCCAGGCGTGGCGGACATGATGGTCTCAGGTTTGAGGGTTCAGCCAGGTCATTGGATGGAGAGAGGGAAGGTTGGGGGTTTCCTTGGGTGATTTTATGTATAAAACACATAGCTCGCCAGGTGATTTGTATATAAAACAGGAGCAACCCAGCTTTCCAGGGCTCTCTGGATTTGGAGAGCTGATGATATGGCCCCTGGAAACAACCTTGCATTTAAGCAGGTTTTGCCTCCCTGCCCCGACTGAGGTCCCGCCACAGATCAGTGCTTCTCAAACTTTAAAGTGCATGTGAATCACCAGGGGATGTTGTTCAAGCACAGATTTGGATTTGATAGCTCTGAGATGCTGCATTTCTCAAGGCTCCCAATGCTGCTGCTGGTCCCCAGGCCCCACTGTAAGGAGTAAAGAATACAAACGTGGTCTGCTTTAGCAGCCCCCTGCCGTCAGGCTTTGCCCAGGATCTCAGTGGTGCTACTTCTAGTTGGGATTCAGTGGCTTCTGGAGATGTTGGTGAGGCCCATTGTCTCTACCTCCCCACCAGTCACCATGTTACACTGCCTGGTGCTGTGCCCTGGTTTTCTCCAACATGCCATCTCCACTCCCTGGAGCAGTAGGTGTCAACTTTGGCTGCACATTAGAATCATCTGTGGAGCTTTAAAAAATATGGATGCCTGGGTCCCACCCCCATAAAATCAGGTTTGATTCATCTAGGGTTTGCCCTCCACCCCAATGGGATTGTTAAATCTCCCCGGCCAGTTCTATCATAAAGCCAAGGCTGAGAACCACTGGCCTTGAGCAGTGGCTCCCAAGTGCAAGGCCTGGGCACAAGAAGCAGGATGTCCTAGGAACCTGTGAGAAATGGGAATTCTCAGGCCCCACCCAGACCCACTGAGTCAGGGAACTGGGGTGAAACCTGGCAATCTGTGGTCTAACAGCATTCCGAGTTACTGCGATGCACCCTGACTTTCAGGATAGCGAGGCGGCATGAATAAAGCTTGTTTGTAACCAGACCATTGCTGAGCATGCATGAGAGGTGGGCACGGCTGTGTCTTCTTGGGAAGCCCTGAGCAAAGCCAGTTGCTCCTGAGGGGGGCTCCTAGGACCCTGTGATGCCAGGAGACTGTGGAGTGATTCAGCAACCTTCTCAGGCCCCCACATTTGGGGGCTGGCTGCCCTGGCCGCCTCTGCAGGCCACCTTCCAGCCCCAGATGCAGCAGCTATTTAAAGTCTCAGCTGAATAATATTTTCCATCGTGTGGTGCAGACTTTACTTAGGAGTCCTTCAGGGCTGCTGGGGGTCATGTTTCTCAGCTTATCTATGACTGTCTGGACCCGAGTCCCTGGGACAGATCACTTGTTTCTGTTTTTTTCCCCTCCTAATTGAGGCCTAATTGAGGGGTAGGGGGAGGAGGGAGGAGGGAGGAGAATGACCTGGAATGTCCCCTGACCTTGCAGGAAGCCTCCCAGAGCACAGGTCACTTTCACAACCCTCATCCTTAGTGAAAGGGTGGCGATGAGGGAGGGTGAGCCATTGCCCAAATTTACACCACTCATCCGTGACAACCTCAGCTCTCAAATATAAATCTCGGGGCCCAGCAAGCTCATTGTCCCTGCCCCAGCTGTGTTTAGGGGGGGCCTCTTGATCTTCTCCACATTCCTCCCTCACGGGCTGTGAGCTGGCCATCCTTGGGGATTCATTCCAGATTTAAGGTCAGGTGATTTAACTGCTGCCTGCTGTCCAAGGTGTGGGGAGTAGAGTCTGCAGAACACATCCTGAGAGGCATGGCACCCATCAGCCTCCCTGGGTGGCACAGGAAGAAGTCCAGACTGCTCCTTAGGCTCCCAGCAGAACTAGCTGATGAGCCCTCTCCCCAGATCCAGGACCAGTCTGTTCAGACACCTGGGGCAGATGGCCTGCTCTCCAGACACCCTCAAAGAGGGATCATCTGCTTGCAGGATCACTGTCTTTGGGGGGCACCTGGGACACGGGCCCTGAGCTGGAGATGTGCTCTTAGGTACAGCCCCTGGGGGAGTAGGGTGGGCAGGGGGGTGATTGGCCTTCCACATTGTCCACAAAGTCCTCAGCCAGTCCCATGGGGGCTTTGGGCAGTCCTGGATAAAAGCATAGGGGCTGGGCTTGATATTACCACCGTTGCCAATTTTGGGAAGGGTGTGAACATGGGTGGGAGCTGCCAGCCAGCTCTTGGGTGGCTGGGCAAGTCTGCATGCCTTGGCCTGATGGAGGGTCTGGGTGGGCACACAGCACCCACCACAATCACATGCCAGTTAGCCAAACCCAATCCAGGCTGGCTAACAGTGGGCTTTGCCTGAGGGGCTGTGTCTCGTGAGGGAGCAGAGCTGGCGTGGCCATGAACAAGGCCTGGAAATACCTGGGCTTGACTCAGTCTCACTACTCATTAGCTGTGGGGCCTGGGGAAGGCTACATGATCTCTCTATGACTCAGTTTCCTCAACTATGAAATGGAAATACCAATGGCATTGATTTGTTGTGAGGACGAAAGGAATTATCATGTGGAAAGAATTTAACTCCATGGTTGGCAAAGTACTTAATAAACAGCATTTTGTTCCTGGAAAGGGTTGGTGTGCTGAGGAATCTCCCTGAGGTTAGAGAATGCCGAGTCTGAGGACAAGTATGACTTTGAGGTAGGAGATGATCAAGAGGGTGTGCCCCTGCCTGGCACACATATGTGCGTGTGTGCGCGCACACACACACACACACACACACACTCGAACCCCCACCCCCCGCCCCTCGCCCTGGGAAACACTGCTGTGGCAGGAATGTGGAGAATAGTAGCAGCCAATGCTCAGACTTTGAGTTTCTACATAAACCTGTGAAGCCCTATGAAGAGACTGGGAATCTCAAGGCAGAGCAGAGCAGAACAGGCTCCCCGCAGGTAGGGTAGCAGTGAGGCTCTTCAGCAGTCAGGTAGACACATGGAAGGGTTCTAAGGTGTCCTTCCAGGTCTCCTGAGATATATGCAGATTTGATGGCGTCCTCAGTGGGGAGGACAAAGAGCATGTGGACTGTCAACCCACGCCTGCTGGGAACATGGCAACAGCCGAGAACCAGGCGGGGATGTGTAGCTCTGAAGACACCAGAACGGGCAGATGCTGACCATGGTCTAGAGGGCTCCTGTTGACCCCTTGATGCCGGGTGTGCCCAACCCCCCACCCCCTTGGCCACTGGTTTTAGAAGCTCCCCAGGGAAAAGTTCAGCTTCAATCTGAAATGACCAAGTTTACCCTGTCATTGAGATAAATGAAACTTCCTCACCCTCAGCAGGAGGAATGGAGGTAAAAAGTAGTGACTAAGTTACATTGTTGTAGAAAAAACTTTGCTGTATCTTTGGGGTAAATACCCAGTAGTGCAATTGCTGGGTCATAGCGTAGCTCTATTTTTAACTTTTTGAGGAACCTCCATACTATTTTCCAAAGCGGCTGTACCAATTTGCATTCCCACCAACAGTGTAAGAGGGTTCTCCTCTCTCCACAACCTAACATTTGTTGTTTCCTGCCTTGTTAATTTTTGCCATTCTAACTGGTGTAAGGTGGCATCTCAATGTGGTTTTGATTTGAATTTCCCTGATGGCTAATGATGATGAATATTTTTTCATATGTCTGTTAGCCATTCGTATGTCTTCTTTGGAGAAGTGTCTGTTCATGTCTTTTGCCCAGTTTTTTGACTTATTTGTTTTTTGGGTGTTGAGTTTGAGAAGTTCTTTATAGATCTTGGATACCAGCCCTTTATCTGTAGTGTCATTTGCAAATATTTTCTCCCATTTCGTGGGTTGCCTCTTTGTTTTGTTGACTGTTTCCTTTGCTGTGCAGAAGCTTTTTATCTTGATGAAGTCCCAAAAGTTCATTTTCGCTTTTGTTTCACTTGCCTTTGGAGATGTATCTTGAAAGAAGTTGCTGTGGCCGATGTCGAAGAGGTTACTGCTTATGTTCTCCTCTAGGATTTTGATGGATTCCTGTCTTACATTGAGGTCTTTCATCCATTTTGAGTTTATATTTGTATATGGTGTAAGAGTTTCATTCTTCTGTATATAGCTGTCCAATTTTCCCAGCACCATTTATTGAAGAGACTGTCTTTTCTCCATTGGATATTTTTTCCTGCTTTGTTGAAAATGAGTTGACCATAGAGTTTAGGGTCCTTATCTGGGCTCTCTATTCTGTTCCATAGATCAATGTGTCTGTTTTTGTGCCATTACCATGCTGTCTTGGTGATCACAGCTTTGTAATATAGCTTGAAATCAGCAATGTGATGCTTCCTGCTTTGTTTTTCTTTTTCAACATTTCCTGGTGATTTGGGGTCTTTTCTGGTTCCATACAAATTTTAGGATTGTTTGTTCCAGCTCTTTGAAAAATTCCATTGGTATTTTGATTGGGATGGTGTTGAAAGTATAGATTGCTCTGGGCAGCATAGACATTTTAACAATGTTTATTCTTCCAATCCATGAGCATGGAATGTTTTTCCATCTTTTTGTGTCTTCTTCAATTTCTTTCATAAGTGTTGTGTAGTTTCTAGAGTACAGACCCTTTACCTCTTCGGTTAGGTTTATTCCAAGGTATCTTATGGCTTTTGGTGCTATTGTAAATGGAATCGATTCCCTAATTCCTCTTTCTACCATTACATTGTTAGTGTATAGAAAAGCAACTGATTTCTGTGCATTGATTTTGTATCCTGCCACATTACTGAATTGTTGTATGAGTTCTGGTAATTTGGGGGTGGAGTCTTTTGGGTTTTCCACATAAACTATCATGTCATCTGTGAAGAGAGAGAGTTTGACTTCTTCTTTGCCAATTTGAATATCTTTTATTTCTTTTTGTTGTCTGATTGCTGATGCTAGGACTTCTAGTACTATGTTGGAACAATAGTGGCAAGAGTGGGCATCCTTATTGTGTTCCTGAGCTTAAGGGAAAAGCTCTCAGCTTTTCCCCATTGAAAATGATATTCACTGTGGGCTTTTCCTAGATGGTTTTTATGAAATTGAGGAATGTTCCCTCTATCCCTACACTCTGAAGAGTTTTAATCAGGAAAGGATACTGTATTTTGTCAAATGCTTTTTCTGCATCAATTGAGAGGATCATTTGGTTCTTGTCTCTTCTCTTATTAATGTGTTCTATCACATTGATTGATTTGCAAATGTTGATCCCACTTGCATCCCAGGAATAAATCCCACCTGGTTGTGGTGAATAATCCTTTTAATGTACTGTTGGATCCTATTGGCTAGGATCTTGTTGAGAATGTTGGCATCCATATTCATCAGGGATATTGGTCTGTAATTCTCCTTTTTGATGGGGTCTTTGCCTGGTTTTGGCATCAAGGTAATGCTGGCCTCATAGAACGGGTTTGAAGTTTTCCTTCTGTTTCTATTTTTTGAAACAGCTTCAGGAGAATAGGCATTATTTCTTCTTTGAATGTTTCGTAGAATTCCCTTGGGAATCCATCAGGTCTTGGACTCTTGCTCTTTGGGAGGTTTTTGATTACTGCTTCAATTTTGTTACTGGTTATTGGTCTATTCAGATTGTCAATTTCTTCATGTTTCAGTCTTGGTAATTTATAGGTTTCCAGGAATGCATCCATTTTTTCCAGGCTGCTTAATTTATTGGCATATAGTTGTTGCTAATAATTTCCTTTTTTATTTGTTTTTAAAATTTTATTTTCTTATGGTGTTAGTCACCATTCATTACATCATTAGTTTTTGGTGTAGTGTTCCATGATTCATTGTTTGCGTATAACACCCAGTGCTCCATTCAATAATACCCATCACCAGGCTAACCCATCCCCCCAGCCCCCTCCCGTCTGAAACCCTCAGTTTGTTGCCCGGAGTCCATAGTCACTCATGGTTCGTCTCCCTCTCCGATTCCCCCCCTTCATTTTTCCCTGCCTACTATCGTCTTCTTCTTCTTCTTCTTTTTTTTTTTTAAAGATTTTGTATTTATTTATTCATGAGAGAGAGAGAGAGGCAGAGGGAGAAGCAGGCTCCCAAGGAGCAGGGAGCCCGATGTGGGACTCGATCCCAGGACCCTGAGATCATGACCTGAGCCGAAGGCAGACGCTTAACCATCTGAGCCACCCAGGCGCCCTTCTTCTTCTTTTTTAAATATATAATGTATTGTTTGTTTCAGAGGTACAGGTCTGTGATTTATCAGTCTTACACAATTCACAGCACTCACCATAGCCCATACCCTCCCCAATGTCTATCACCAGCCACCCCATCCCTCCCACCTCTCACCACTCCAGCAAACCTCAGTTTGTTTCCTGAGATTAAGAATTCCTCATGTCAGTGAGATCATATGATACTTATCTTTCTCTGATTGACTTATTTTGCTTAGCATAATGCCCTCTAGTTCCCTCCACGTCATTGCAAATGGCAAAATTTCGTGGGTTTTTTTTTTTGATGGCTGCATAATATTCCATTGTATATACACACCACATCTTCTTTATCCATTCATCTCTCAATGGACATCTTGGCTCTTTCTATAGTTTGGCTACTGTGGACATTGCTGCTATAAACATTGAGGTGCACATACCCCTTTGGATCACCACATTTGTATCTTTGGGGCAAATACCCAGTAGTGCAATTGCTGGGTTATAGGGTAGCTCTATTTTTAACTTTCTGAGGAACCTCCATAGTGTTTTCCAGAGTGGCTGCACCAGCTTGCATTCCCACCAACAGTGTAGGAGGGTTCCCCTTTCTCCACATCCCCGCCAACATCTGTCGTTTCCTGACTTGTTAATTTTAGCCATTCTGACTGGTGTGAGGTGGTATCTCATTGAGGTTTTGATTTGGATTTCCCTGATGCCGAGCGATATTGAGCACTTTTTCAGGTGTCTGTTGGCCATTTGGATGTCTTCTTTGGAAAAATGTCTGGTCATGTCTTCTGCCTATTTCTTGGTTGGATCATTTGTTCTTTGGGTGTTGAGTTTGATAAGTTCTTTATAGATTTTGGATACTAGCCCTTTATCTGATATGCCATTTGCAAATATCTTCTCCCATTCTGTCGCTTGTCTTTTGGTCTTGTTGACTGTTTCTTTTGCTGTGCAAAAGCTTTTTATCTTGATGAAGTCCCAATAGTTCATTTTTGCCCTTGCTTCCTTTGCCTTTGGCGATGTTTCTAGGAAGAAGTTGCTGCGGCTGAGGTCGAAGAGGTTGCTGCCTGTGTTCTCCTTTAGGATTTGGATGGACTGCTGTCTCACATTGAGGTCTTTCAACCATTTGTAGTCTATTTTTGTGTGTTGTGTAAGGAAATGGTCCAGTTTCATTTTTCTGCCTGTGGCTGCCCAATTTTCCCAACACCATTTGTTGAAGAGACTGTCTTTTTTCCATTGGACATTCTTTCCTGCTTTGTCGAAGATAAGTTGACCATAGAGTTGAGGGTCCATTTCTGGACTCTCTATTCTGTTCCATTGATCGATGTGTCTGTTTTTGTGCCAGTACCATACTGTCTTGATGATGACAGCTTTGTAATAGAGCTGGAAGTCCGGAATTGTGATGCCGCCAGCTTTGCTCTTCTTTTTCAACATTCCTCTGGCTATTTGGGGTCTTTTCTGGTTCCATACAAATTTTAGGATTATTTGTTCCATTTCTTTGAAAAAAGTGGATGGTATTTTGATGGGAATTGCATTGAATGTGTAGATTGCTCTAGGTAGCATTGATATCTTCACAATATTGGTTCTTCCAATCCATGGGCATGGAATATTTTTCCATATCTTTGTGTCTTCCTCAATTTCTTTCATGAGTATTTTATAGTTTTCTGAGTACAGATCCTTTGCCTCTTTGGTTAGATTTATTCCTAGGTATCTTATGGTTTTGGGTGCAATTGTAAATGGGATCAACTCCTCAATTTCTCTTTCTTCTGTCTTGTTGTTGGTGTATAGGAATACCACTGATTTCTGTGCATTGATTTTATATCCTGTCAGTTCACTGAATTCCTGTATGAGTTCTAGCAGTTTTGGAGTGGAGTCTTTTGGGTTTTCCACATAAAATATCATATCATCTGCAAAAAGTGAGAGTTTCACTTATTCTTTGATGATTTTTGTTGTCTGATTGCTCAGGCTAGGACTTCTAGTACTATGTTGAATAGCAGTGGTGATAGTGGATATCCTTGCCGTGTTCCTGACCTTAGGGGAAAAGCTCTCAGTTTTTCCCCACCATGATATTCGCTGTGGGTTTTTCATAGGTTGCTTTGATGATATTGAGGTATGTACCCTCTATCCCTACACTGTGAAGAGTTTTAATCAAGAAAGGATGCTGTACTTTGTCAAATGCTTTTTCTGCATCTATTGAGAGGATCATATGGTTCTTGTTCTTTCTTTTATTAATGTAGAGCATCACATTGATTGATTTGTGGATGTTGAATCAAACTTACAGCCCAGGGATACATCTCACTTGGTCGTGGTGAATAATCCTTTTAATGTAATGTTGGATCCTCCTGGCTGGTATTTTGGTGAGAATTTTTGCATCCATGTTCATCAAGGATATTGGTCTGTAATTCTCCTTTTTGATGGGGTCTTTGTCTGATTTGGGGATCAGGGTAATGGTGACCTCATAAAACGAGTTTGGAAGTTTTCCTTCCATTTCTATTTTTTGGAACAGTTTCAGAAGAATAGGTGTTAATTCTTCTTGAAATGTTTGGTAGAATTCCCCTGGGAAGCCATCTGGCCCTGGGTTTTTGTTTGTTGGGAGATTTTTGATGACTGCTTCAATTTCCTTAATGGTTATAGGTCTGTTCAGGTTTTCTATTTCTTCCTGGTTCAGTTTTGGTAGTTGATACATCTCTAGGAGTGCATCCATTTCTTCCAGGTTATCTAATTTGCTGGCATATGTTTGCTCATAATATGTTCTTATGATTGTTTGTATTTCTTTGGTGTTGGTTGTGATCTCTCCTCTTTCATTCATGATTTTGTTGATTTGGGTCATTTCTCTTTTCTTTTCGATAAGTCTGGCTGGAGATTTATCAATCTTGTTAATTCTTTCAAAGAACCAGCTCCTAGTTTCATTGATCTGTTCTACTGTTCTTTTGGTTTCTACCTCATTGATTTCTGCTCTGATCTTTATTATTTCTCTTCTCCTGCTGGGTTTGGGCTTTATTTGCTGTTCTTTTCTAGCTCCTTTAGGTGTAGGATTAGGTTGTGTATTTGAGACCTTTCATGTTTCTTGAGAAAGGCTTGAATTGCTATATACTTTCTTAGGATCACCTTTGCTGCATCCCAAGATTTTGAACAGTTGTGTTTTCATTTTTATTGGTTTCCATGAATTTTTTAAATTCTTCTTTAATGTCCTGGTTGACCCATTCATTCTTTAGTAGGATGCTCTTTAGCCTCCATGTATTTGAGTTCTTTCCGACTTTCCTCTTGTGATTGAGTTCTAGTTTCAAAGCATTGTGGTCTGAAAATAGGCAGGGAATGATCCCAATCTTTTGGTACCAGTTGAGACCTGATTTGTGACCTAGGATGTGATCTATTCTGGAGAATGTTCCATGGGCACTAGAGAAGAATGTGTATTTCGTTGCTTTAGGATGCAATGTTCTGAATATATCTGTGAAGTCCATTTGGTCCAGTGTGTCATTTAAGGTCTTTATTTCCTTGTTGATCTTTTGCTTAGATGATCTGTCCATTTCAGTGAAGGGGGTGTTAAAGTCCCCCACTATTATTGTATTGTTGTCAATGTGTTTTTATGCTTGTGTTATTAATTGGCTTATATAATTGGCTGCTCCCATGTTAGGGGCATAGATATTTACAATTGTTAGATCTTCTTGTTGGATAGACCCTTTAAGTAGGATATAGTGTCCTCCCTCATCTCTTATTACAGTCTTTGGTTTAAAGTCTAATTTGTCTGATATAAGGATTGCCATCCCACCTTTCTTTTGGTGTCCATTACCATGATAAATGGTTTTCCACTCCCTCACTTTCAATCTGGAGGTGTCTTTGGGTCTAAAATGAGTCTCTTGCAGATAGCATATTGATGGCTCTTGTTTTTTTATCCAATCTGATAGCCTGTGTCTTTTGATTGGGGCATTTAGCCCATTTACATTCAGGGTAACTACTGAAAGATATGAATTTAGTACCATTGTATTGTCTGTATGGTGACTGTTACTGTATATTGTCTCTATTCCTTTCTGGTCTTCTATGTTACTCTTAGGCTCTCTCTTTGCTTAGAGAACCCCTTTTAATATTTCTTGTAGGGCTGGTTTCATGTTTGCAAATTCCTTTAGTTTTTGTTTGTCCTGGAACCTTGTTATCTCTCCTTCTATTTTCAATGACAGCCTAGCTGGATATAGCATTCTTGGCTGCATATTTCTCTCATTTAGTGCTCTGAGTATATCATGTCAGTCCTTTCTGCCTGCTAGGTCTCTGTGGATAGGTCTGTTGCCAATCTAATGTTTCTACCATGTAGGTCACACACCTCATCTCCTGAGCAGCTTTCAGTATTTTCTCTTTGTCTCTGAGACTTGTAAGTTTTACTATTAGATGTTGGGGTGTTGACCTATTTTTATTGATTTTGAGAGGGGTTCTCCATGCCTCCTGGATTTTGATGCCTGTTTCCTTCCCCAAATTAGGGAAATTCTCTGCTATAATTTGCTCCAATATACCTTCTGCCCCTCTCTCTCTTTCTTCTTCTTCTGGGATCCCAATTATTCTAATGTTGTTTCGTCTTATGGTATCGCTTATCTCTGGAATTTTGTCCTCGTGATCCAGTAGTTGTTTATCTCTCTTTTTCTCAGCTTCTTTATTTTCCATCATTTGGTCTTCTATATCGCTAATTCTCTCTCCTGTCTCATTTATCCTCGCAGTTAGAGCCCTCATTGTTGATTGCACCTCATTAATAGCCTTTTTGATTTTGACTTGGTTAGATTTTAGTTCTTTTATTTCTCCAGAAAGGGTTTCTCTAATAACTTCCATGCTTTTTTCAAGCCCAGCTAGTATCTTTAAAATCATCATTCTGAACTCTAGTTCTCACGCCTTACTAATGTCTGTATTGAGTAGGTCTCTGGCAGTCGGTACTGCCTCTAGTTCTTTTTGTTGAGGTGATTTTTTTCCATCTTGTCATTTTGTCCAGAGGAGAATAGATTAATGAGGGAACAAAATGCTAACAGGGTAACAACATCCCCAGAAAATATACTCTAAATAAATCAGAGAAGACCTGAAACCAGGGGAAAAGAAAGGGAAAGAAAGAAAAAAGAAAACAAAAAAAAGAAAAAAAGAAAAAGATAAAAGCAAACAAAAACAGAAGAAAACCAAAAAAAACCCGAATATGATCAAATATGATCAGGCTGGTGCATAGATCAGTGCCACACACTAGATTTTTGGTGTATTTTGGTCTGTTAGAAGAAAGTGCCTTCCAAAAGTGCCTTTCTTTTTAAAGAAAGAAAAACTTATATATGTACAAAAATAAGCATTAATATGATGAAGGGATGGAATATGACTGTAAAGATGAAAAGTATAAAAGATTTTATAAAAGTATAAAAGATTTTATAAAAGTAATTGATAAGATAAGAAGTTGTTTGAAAAAAGAAAAAAGAGGATTAAAAAAAAGAAAAAAGATAAAAGGGAGAGAACGTGATCAGGCAGGAGAGTCGAACAAAGCCATACACTAGAGATTTAGGGTATATTTTGATCTGTTAGAAGAAAGTGTATCTCAAAATTTTAAAGAGAGAACAACTTATATATACATGCCAAAAATACGGGTAACTACTATGAAGGGATAGAATATGACTCTAAAAATGAAAAATAAAAATGTTTTTTAAAAAAGAGATTGATAAGATGTTGGTGTTAAAAGGGAAAATGAAAAATTCAAAAAAAAAAATAAGACTGTTAAAAAAATTTTTTTTGAAACACTAAAAATCATGGTAAAAAAGCCATGGATTCTATGTGCAGTATTCCCCTCGCGCTGGAGTTCTACTGTTCTCCTTGATCGGTAAACTTGGTCTTGGCTGGCTGTTCTTGCTGATCTTCTGGGGGAGGGGCCTGTTGCTGTGGTTTCCAAATGTCTTTCCCAGAGGCAGAATTGCCTCACCCTTGCCGGGCCAGGCTAAGTAATCTGCTCGGGTTTGCTCTCGGGAGCTTTTGTTCCCTGCAAGCTTTCTGTACAGCCTTGGAGGATGAGAGTGAAAATGGCAGCCTCCCAATCTCCACCCCAGAGGTGCCGAGAACTCAGGGGCCCAACTCCTCAGTGAGCCCCCAGAGAAAAGCAGTCTATCACTCCCATCTCCCTGGTCTCCAGCCACACTCCATGCTCACCCAGCCTGTGACTGAGCATTTCTATCTATGGCACCCGACACCGTGTGGAGTCTCCAAACCCAGCAGATCCCTGTAGTGCACTCCCGCACTGCTCCTCCCAGAGGAGGAAGGGGAGTCTCCCCAGATCTGCCGCTTGTTGAGTCCCTGCTGGAGGAGCAGTGGCCCAACTGTGCTGCAGATCACAGTTTATGGCAACCCCGAGGTGACAGCCCACTCTTTGGCTCCATCTCTGCAGCCAGCTTCCCTGTTCCAATACCTGGGAGCTCTGCTGCACTCAGGCACCCCCTGGTCTTTCTGTGACCCTGAGGGTCCTGAGACCACACTGTCCCTCGAGGGTTCCACGCCCTGCTTAGCCACTGGAGCCATGTCCCTCAGTGGAGCCGACTTCTAAAAGTTCTGATTTTGTGCTCTGCTGCTCTATCATTTGCCAGAAGCGGTGGACGGAGGCCCCCTCCCCCGCCGTCTATACTCCCGGATATCGCCTCGGATTCACTTCTCCTCCTAAGGTACGTCCTACCTTCCAGAAAGTGGTAGCTTTTCTGTTCAGAGAGTTGTTGCTATTCTTTTCTTTTATCTCCTGTTGAGTTCATAGGTGTTGAATGGTTTGATCCCTATCCCGCTGAATTCTTGGGACCAGACGAAATCCAGGTCTCCTACTCCTCTGCCATCTTGCTCCCCTCATCTCTTGTTCTTTTTTTTGAGGTGAGTTTTTCCATCTTGTCATTTTGTCCAGAGGAGAATAGATGAATGAGAGAACAAAATGCTAACAGGGTAACAATGACCCCAGAAATATATGCACTAAACAAATTAGAAGAGACCTGAAACCAGGGGGGAAAGAAAGGGACTGTAAGAAAAAAAAAAAAAAGAATATGATCAAATATGATCAGGCTGGTGAATAGATCAGTGGCACACACTAGATTTTGGGCGTATTTTGGTATGTTAGAATACACTGCCTCCCAAAATTTTAAAGAAAGAAAAACTTGTATATGTACAAAAATAAGGGTAAATATGATGAAGGGATGAAATATGAATGTAAAGATGAAAATTATAAAAGATTTTATAAAAGCAATTGATAAGACGTTGGTAGAAAAAAGAAAGAAAAATTAAAAAAAAAAAGGGAGAGAATGTGATCAGGCAGGAGACTAGAACAAAGCCACACAGTAGAGATTTAGGGTATATTTTGGTCTATTAGAAGAAACTGTATCCCAAAATTTTAAAGACGGAACAACTTATATATATACAAAAAATAAGATTAACTACAATGAAGGGATAGAATATGAATCTAAAAATGAAAAATAAAAAAGATTTTAAAAGAAAGGGATTGATAAGATGTTGGTTGGAAAAGGGAAAAAGAAAAATTCAAAAAAATAGAAAAAGAAAAGAAAATTTAAAAAATTAACTTTGAAAGTCTAAGGAATCATGGTAAAAAAGCCATGAATTCTAGGTGCAGTATTCCCCTAGCGCTGGAGTTCTGCCATTCTTGTTGATCGGTAAACTTGCTCTTGGCTGGCTGTTCTTGCTGATCTTCTGGGGGAGGGGCCTGTTGCCGTGGTTCCCAAATGTCTTTGCCAGAGGCAGAATTGCCCCACCCTTGCCGGGGCTGGGCTACGTAATCTGCTCTGATTTTCTCTTGGTTGCTTTTGTTCCCTGCAAGCTTTGCGTACAGCTTTGGGGACAAGAGTGAAAATGGCGGCCTCCCAATCTCCACCCCGGAGGAGCTGAGAACTGGGGGGCCCCACTCCTCAGTGAGCCCCCAGAGAAAAGCAGTCAGTCACCCCGTCTCCCTGGTCTCTGGTCGCACTCCGTGCTCACCCGGCCTGTGATTGACCATTTCTATCCCTGGCACATGACCCCGTTTGCAGTCTCCAAACCCAGTAGAGTCCTGCGGTCCTCTCCCCTGCCACTCCTCCCGGGGGAGGAAGGGGAGTCTCCCTGGATCTGCCACTTGTTGGGTCCCTGCTGGAAGAGCAGTGGCCTGACTGTGCCATGGATCCCAGTTTATGGCAACCCGGAGCTGACAGCCCACTCCTCGGTTCCATCTTTGCTGCTTGCTTCCTGCTCTGATACTTGAGAGCTCTGCCACACTCAGGCACCCCCGGTCTTTCTATGACCCCGAGGGTCCTGAGACCACACTGTCCCAGCGAGGGTTCCACACCCAGCTTAGTCACTGGAGTGACATCCCTCAGCAGAGCAGACTTCTAAAAGTTCCGATTTTGTGCTCTGTGGCTCTATCACTGGCCAGTAGCTGGCTGACGGAGGCTCCCCCCAACCCCCCCGTCTATCTTCCTGAATATCACCTTGGATTCACTTCTACACACGTCCTACCTTCCAGAAAGTTGTCGCTTTTCTGTTCAAAGAGTTGCTGCTATTCTTTTCTTCAATCTTCTGTTGAATTTGTAGGTGTTCAGAATGGTTTGATACCTATCTAGCCAAATTTCTGAGAGCAGACAAAATTTAGGTCCCCTACTCCTCCACCATCTTGTTCCTCCGAGCAAGTGTTCCTAATAATTTCTATTAATTGTTTCTATTTCCCCAAAGGTACAGATGTAGTGAAAAGAAGGGGCACATGCACCCCAATGTTCATAGCAGCAATGTCCACAATAGCCAAACTATGGAAGGAGCTGAGATTCTCTTCAACAGATGAATGGATAAAGATATGGTCCATATATACAATGGAATATTACTCAGCCATCAGAAAGGATGAATACTTAACATTTGCATCGACATGGATGGAACTGGAGGAGATTATGCTGAGTGAAATAAGTCAAGCAGAGAAAGTCAATTATCATATGGTTTCACTTATTTGTGGAACATAAGGAATAGCATGGAAGATATTAGGAGAAGGAAGGGAAAAATGAAGGGGGGGAAATCGGAGGGGGAGACGAACCATGAGAGACTATGGACTTCAAGAAAAAATGGACGGTTTTAGAGGGGAGGGAATGGGTTAGCCCAGTGATGGGTATTAAGGAGGGCACATACTGCATGGAGCACTGGGTGTTATATGAAAACAATGAATCATGGATCACTACATCAAAAACTAAGGATGTATTATATGGTGACTAATAAAATAAAATTTAAAAAAACAAAAATACAGAAATAAATTGTATGCTGAGATGGATGCAAGATGGTAGTTGTTATCTGTAAAAAAAAAAAAAGACAATTACATGGTTTCACTTATTTGTGGAACATAAGGAATAGCGTGGAGGACATTAGGAGAAGGAAGGGAAAAATGAAGGGGGAGAAATCAGAAGGGGAGAAGAACCATGAGAGACTATGGACTCCGAGAAACAAACTGAGGGTTTTAGAGGGGAGGGGGCTGGGCGGAGGGGTTAGCCTGGTGATGGGTATTAAGGAGGGCATGTATTGCAAGGAGCACTGGGTCTTATACATAAATAATGAATCATGGAATACTACATCAAAAACTAATGAAGTACTGTATGGTGACTAACATAATAAAAAAAATGAAACATAGGGAGATATGGATAGATATGTGTGTGTATACATATATACATATGTCTGTATGTTGAGTGTGTGTGTACAGATACTGATATGAATAAAAATACGTATACATATTGAGAAAGAAAAAAGGTTGCTTTGGTGCCCCTGCATTCTGGACCTGAATGTTCATACCTGCCACCTTTCAGTCCTCTTTTGGTCAATTGATACCCGTCACCCACTTGGCATTCCCACTTCTGAAAGTTTCTGCAGACCCCATCCAAAGGACAGAGAGCAGTGTGCTTCGAAGATGAGAAGTCATATATGGAAGAGCATTTTATCAATGGTAATGCACCGTGCAAACGTAAGAGATGGGGGTAATGATATTTGTCCAGAAAGAGAAAAGCATTAAATTCAGAAGACACTAAGAGGGGATTATCTTGAGAAGAAATTCCTAATGCTACTTCAGATTGTTTCCGTTACTGTGCCATGTAAAGTCTTAAAAATCGTTTCCTGTTGCTGTTATATATGGCATATTGCAGGTGGTTAAATAGCTCTTGAACAAGTCATATTGGCTAATTCCTATAATTGTAGGGCTTTTTTTTTTTCTTTTTAGTTTAAAGCCCAGAGACACTGCCTTGGGAAGCTTCCAGCAGGTGATAGGCTCCATAGCCAACATAAGCCTGTCAAAATCCCATGTTTATGATGTTAGACTATCACATTTCCAAATGCAACCTTCTTTTCTTTGGTTGACTGATATTTGGGTTGTATCCAGATTTTTGCAATTGTGAATCATGCTGCTGTGCACATTAGTGTAAATGTGTTTGTGTGGCTATATGTTTTTGTTTCTCTTGGGTATATACCTAGGAGTAATATTGTTGGATCATATGGTAATTCTGTGTTTAATCCTTTGAGGAACTGCCAGACTGTTTTTCAAGGTGGCTGCACTATTTTACATTCCTTTCGGCAGTGAATGAGAGTTCTGATTCTTCACGTCCCCTTCAATACTTATTATCTGACCTTTTAATTATAGCCACCCTAAACGAGTGTGAAGTGGTATCTCATTGTGTTTTGACTTGCAGTTCCCTGATGATTAATGATGTTGAGTATATTTTCATGTGCTTGCTGACCATTTGTACATCTTTAGAGAGATGCCTGTTCAAATTCTTATTTTTATTTTTTAAATTTATTTTATTATTTTTTTAGATTTTATTTTTAAGTAATCTCTACACCCAACATGGGGCTTGAACTCATGACCCCAAGATCAAGATTGTATGCTCTACCAGCTGAGCCAGCCAGGTACCCCTTTTGCTTATTTTTAAAGTTAGGTTGTTTCTCTTTTGGTTGTTAAATTGTAAGCATTCTGGATACAAGTTCCTCATCTGATATATTTGAAGATATTTTCTCCCATTCTGAGTTATCTTTTCATTGTCTCGAAAATGACCTTTGATGTACAAAAGTTTTTAATTTTGACAAGGTCCAATTTATCTATTTTTCTTTTTTGCCTGTGCTTTTGGCATCATATTTAAGAAATTACTGCCAAATCCAAGTTCATATAGATTTGCCCCTATGTTTTCTACTAAGAATTTTATAGACCTCTTAAATTTAGATCTTTTATCCATTTTGAATTGACTTTCATATATGGTGTGAAGGATCCAACTTCATTCTTTTGCATGTGGATATCCAGGTGTCCCAGAACCATTTGCTGAAGACTCAGGTTTTTCCCTATTCAATGGCCATGACACCCTTGTTGAAAATCAGTTGACTTTAGAGGTACGCATTTATTTCTAGACTCATAATTCTATTACACTGATCAATATGTCTGTCTTTATGCCAGTGCCACACATTGTTTTCATTACTGTTGATTTGTAGTAAGTTTTTAAGTCAGAAAGTGAGAGTTCACAAAATTCTTTTCCCCCCCAAAGATCACTTTGGCTATTCTGGGTCTCTTGCAATTCCATATGAATTTAGGATCAGATTTTCCATATCTGCAAAGACACTCCTTGGAATTTTGTTAGGGATGGCACTGAATCTGTAGACCACTTTAGGAAGTATTGCTATTAAGTCTTCCAATCCATGAACATAAGATTTCTTTCTACTTATTTAGGCCTCCTTAAATTTGTTCAGTTTTGTTATCTTTTACAATTATATACTAACCTATATTGATGATTTTTGTTTGGATAAAAATTACTGTGTCCATGGTCACTTGCATCTGGCATGTGTCATAAATATTTTTTGTAAGGTGATCTACTAACAACAAACTTGCTCAGTTGTTAATCTGACAGTACCTTCATTTGCCTCTATTTTGTAAAGAACGCTTTGCTATCTTAGGATTCTTGGTTGACTGCTTTGTTTTGTTTGAGCACTTCGAGCATGTTATCCTACTGCCTTCTGACTTCCATGTTTCTAATGGGAAGTCAACTATTAATCTTATTGGTTCCCTTGTAAGTAATGAATCCTTTTTTTTTTTCCTGCTGCTTTTAAGGGTTCCTCCTTTGTTTAGCTCTCAGCATTTTTACTCTGATTTGTTTATTTGTGGATCTCTTTTTATTTATCCCACCTGGAGTTTGTTGAACATCCTCAATGTGTAGATCAATATTTTTCAATAAATTTGGGAGGTTTTCCAAAACTAGTTCTTTTTTTTTTTTAATTTTATTATGTTATGTTAGTCACCATACAATACATCATTAGTTTTTGATGTAGTGATCCACGATCCATTGTTTTCTTATAACACCCAGTGCTCCATGCAGTACGTGCCCTCCTTAATACCCATCACCGGGCTAACATATCCCCCCTCCCCCCTCCCCTCTAAAACCCTGTTTGTTTCTCAGGTCCATAGTCTCTCATGGTTCATCTCTCCCTCCAATTCCCCCCGCCCATTTTTCCCTTCCTTCTCCTAATGTCCTCCATGTTATTCCTTATGTTCCACAAATAAGTGAAACCATATGATAATTGACTTTCTCTGCTTGACTTATTTCACTTAGCATAATCTCCTCCAGTCCCATCCATGTTGATGTAAAAGTTGGGTATTCATCTTTTCTGATGGCTGAGTAATATTCCATTGTATATATGGACCACATCTTCTTTATCATTCATCTGTTGAAGGGCATTTTGGCTCTTTCCACAGTTTGGCTATTGCGGACATTGCTGCTATGAACATTGGGGTGCATATGGCCCTTCTTTTCACTACATCTGTGTCTTTGGGGTAAATACCCAGTAGTGCAATTGCTGGGTCATAGGGTAGCTCTATTTTTAAAACTAGTTCTTTGAATATTTTTTTCTACTCCTTTCTCTATCTCTTTTACTTCTGGTCCTTCCATTACATGTATGTTGGTGCCCTACATTTCTCTGAGACATTTATTTTTCTTCATTCTTTTTATCTTGTTCTTCAGACTGCATAATCTCTATCAGTCTATCTTCAAGTGCACTCATTCTTCTGCCAGTTCAAAGATACTGTCAAGTCCCTCTACTGAGTTTTTCATTTCAATTATTATACCCTTTAGTTATGGAATTGCCATTCGGTTTTTATTATAATTTCTATATCTTGATTAATATTTTTTATTTGATGCAACATTGTCATCACACATTCCTTTATTTCTTTAGTCATAGCTTCCTTTAGTTCTTGAACGTATTTAAAATGGCTAATTTGAAGTCTATTTCTCTTAAATCTTACTTCTGGTCTCTCTCAGGTAGTTTCGTTGCCTGATTTTTTTCTGGTATATGGGTCATACTTTCTTCTTTCTTATCGTGTTTTATAATTTTTTTGTTGGAAACTGAACATTTTAGATAATATATTGCTGCAATTCTGGATATTGGTCTCTCCTCTCCAGGAATTGCTATCATCATTAGCTCTTTTTTACTTGTTTCATGACTGGCTGGATTATTTTAGTGAAGTCTATTTCCCTCTCCCTCCTCCCTTGCTACAATGTGAAGCCTCTGATGGTGCTTCTTGGGAACATATCCTTGGGGAAGCCCACAGTCAGCTTGGAATGATACCAGTTTTGTATGATTTCGATTCTTTTCTGATATTTGTTAGGTTTGTTGTGTAACTCAGGACTTGGTATACCTGTATGAATATTCCTTGTGTACTAAGAAAGAATGTTGTATGGAAGTGTTGTATAAATATTTATTAGACCCCATTTTTGATGGTGTTTTTTAATTCTTCTCCATCCTTGGTGATTTTCATCCTACTAGTTTTATCAGTGACTGAGAGAGGAGTGGTGGAGTATACAACTATAGTTGTGTCTTTTTGTCCTTTCTGTTCTGTTTTTGCTGACAGGCATTTTGATGCTCAGTTATTTGGTATGTACACATTTAGAATTATTACATCATCCTGATGAATCTACCTTTGATCATCATATAATGTCCCTCTTTGTCCTCAGTAAGTTCTTTGTTCTAAAATCTACGTTGTTTGATATTAATAAAGACACTCCTTTTTTCTTTTAATGTTTACATGAAATACCTTATTCCATCCTTTTATTTATAACCTACCTATATCATTATGTTTGAAGGGAGTTCCTTGCAGACAGCATATAGCTGCATACATTATTGTTTGTTTGTTTTTCCTATCTATTCTGACAATATCTTTCACTTTTAATTGGTATGTTTAGGGACCATATATATTCAATATCATTATTGGAATGTTGGATTTAAGTCTATCATTTTATTATTCTTTTTTGTTCATTCCTTCTGCTTTTCATTCCTCTTTTCCTCATTTCTTGCCTTCTTTTGGGTTGTTTGAACATTATTTAATACACCATTTTAATTTATCTATTTTAACTATACCTTTGCTTAGACATTCTAGAGGCTGTGCTAGGATTACAATAAACATACTTAATTTTTCACCCTTCACTTAAAATCAATATTTACCACTTTCACTGAAATATAGAACTCCTTACTACTATATAGATCTTCCTCTTTATGTGGTAGTTGTCTTATATGTTACATCTACATACATTGAAAACCCCTTGAGAAAATGTTATAGTTAGTTCAATTCTCAAGGTCTATGATATACTTTTTATGATCAGATTCATGCATCTACAGCTTGTGGCTGAGCCCAAGAATCATAACCAAATTATGTGGTCGCCTTCCTGAACTCTATCTTGTCTGTAACCTCCTTCGTACTTTCTGTTCTTCTAAGGGCTCCCCCATTTTAGTCCTCCAGACAAAAACCTGATAGTATCTTGCTCTGCCACACCCTTCCCCCAAGGGCACCGTTGTCTGGGGTCAGGCACCAGGAAGACAGAGAGAAAAGAAGCAATAGGGGTTCACCCCTCCCACTTGGGATCACAGTTCCTCCAGTTGGTCAGAAAAGCCCTCTCTCTCAGAGTTGTGGGCTCTTGTGGGCCCTCACTAATGTTTCTGTTGGTGCCACCATTGGCACCAGATTGTTTGAAGTTGGAGTGTGAGAGAACGGAAAAAAGAACAAAAAGGAAGAGTTTCCATGTTCTCTCTGACTGTTAGGAGATTCTTTTTCTACGTCACAAGCCAAAACTAGAGGCTTCTTCTAGAGCTATTTGTCCATCCCTATGCCCATATCCAGCTTTTAGGCTGCAACTAAGTCTATAACTGGAGGAAAATAAAATGGAAAATCACTGCTAGTTCAATGACACTTGAATTCTGGTCTTCTTCCCCTATCTACTTGCTAGTGTTTACTTTTTGTGGTCCTCAAATAGCTGCTCCCTGCATCTGTACAGATTATAGCTGCACTCAGTGGGGGCAACATGCTGGAGTTTACCTACCCCCATCTTACCCCCAACTGGAACCTCCTCTGGGTCCTTTATTTTATTTATTTATTTATTTTTGCCTTTTGGGGGTCACTCCCATATATCCCTCATCACTGAGAAGAACTCTTGTGACTCCCTTCCTCTTGTACTGCTCCTTTACTCCCAAGGCATCCTCCAACAACTGTTAGATTCCAGTACAAAAATCTGTGATTAAGTTCAACTGAAAGTATCATCAGCCTTAGAAACTCCTCTGCCCACAATGTGATAAAAGATCCAGACCCCTTCCCCTATGATTGTTTGTTAGCCAGGTCCTAACTCAAACATTTGCTCAGCAAGAATTACATAATTGGCACGATACTAAAGGTGGAGGCCTTTTTGACCACTGGACATTTACCATTTCTTTATATAGATAATACGAACAAGATAAAGATGATGATAAGATACAGTTGAAATAATTGGCCCAATCATAACGATAGAAGAGAAATATTCAACCAATATTTGTTAAATTAATAGCAGTGTAATTGGTATAGCCTTCTTAGAAGGGAATTTGGAATAAAACCAAAAAAATGTTAAAGCATTTACACATACTTGGGAATTTATCCCAAGGAAATAACTCTAACAACAAAGCTATATACTAAAAAGGTATTTGCTAAAGAATTATTTCTAATAGCCAGGCATTGGAAATAATCCCAATGTACCCAAACTAGGGGACATTTCATTAAATTATCATACATAAATAGTATGTCATGGAATATAGTCATTTAAAATGAATATTTTGAGCATTATGTAGGTGGGTACAAAAATGGATCAGTTATCTATTGCTGTGTAATTTTAACACTAACTAGGCCAGATTAAGCTTTTTGTTCCTGAAAGGGACCAAAAAGCTATGGATGCTACCCAAATGAAAGAGATAGGAAAGGAAGTTTCAACAGAATATTGTTGAAGCCTATAATTAAATAAAAATAAAAACACGTTTCATGTTTGTACTTCACCCAGCATGTTAAAAAAACAAACAAACACCTCCACCAGTAACATGTACTTTTTTATTACAACTTGAATAGATCCTTATTAATTTTAGTAGAGTTTACTTTTTGGAGGGGTTAGGTGTTTCTAAATATACAAGCATATAATCTTCAAGTGAAATTAATTCTGCCGCTTTAATATTAGTCCTGAGCATTTTGTTTTACAGTATTAGGAAAAAACCTCTAAAATAATGTTCAATAACAGTAGTGTTATAAGATAATTTTCTGTGCCAGAATCCTTAACATAATTTATTATATGACTAATGTAAAGGAGAAAAATATGATTATAGCAAATCATATTTAGCAAATGCTAAAAAGGTATTGTATAAAATTCCACATTCAGTCCTTATGAAAGGTCTAAGCATAATTAGAATAGGAAGGTACAAAAAATGATCTTTTCTCCTAACTAACAAACATCCTATTTTGTATGCCACTACAAAAATATGTTCAAAATAGTCATTTAAAATGTCTCTATACTGGGGCACCTGGGTGGCTCAGATGGTTAGGCATCTTTGGTCTTTGGTCAGGTCTTTGGCCTTTGGCCTTTGGTCTTTGGCCTTTGGTCAGGTCATGATCTCCAGGTCCTGGAATTGAGCCCCATGTCGGGCTCCTGGCTCAGCAGGGAGTCTGCTTCTCCGTCTCCCTCTGCCTCTCCCCCTGCTTGTGCTCTGTCTCTCTCTCTCAAATGAATAAAATCTTTAAAAAATATTAAAAAATGTCTCTTGTATCATAACATAATATTTATATATCATAATTTGATGAATTTAGTTCAGGGATTATTATGTTAAATTGAATATTCTTGAGACTTCTCAGTACCTTTCTTTTTTTCTTTTCCAGATTCATCTTTGGTGCCATGTCTATGAACTCTTTGCTTAACCTCAGATCATAAAGACTTTCATCTTTTTTTTAATATATTTAAAATTTTTTTTAAGTTTTTATTTATTTATTTATTTATTTATTTATTTATTTATTTATTTATTATGTTTAGTTAGCCAACATATAGTACATCCTTAGTTTTTGATTAGGTGTTCAATGATTCATTAGTTGCATATAACACCCAGTGCTCATTATAACATGTGCCCTCCTTAATACCCGTCACTCAGTTACCCCTTCCCCCCATCCCCCTCCCTTCTGTAACCCTCAGTTTGTTTTCCAGAGTCAAGAGTCTCTCATGGTTTGTCTCCCTCTCTGAGTGAACTAAGTCAAGCGGAGAAATCAGAGAGGAAGACTTTCATCGATAGTTTCTTCTAAAAGTTTTATAGTTCCACATTTTACACTTAGAATTATGACCCATTTTGAGTTAACTTTTGTATAAGGTGTGCGGCTTAGGTCAGTATTCATTTTTTTGCCTGTAGATGTCAGATTGCCACTTTTGAAGACTGTCCTTCTTCCATTGGATTGCTTTTGCAATTCAGTTTTGCTCCTCCCAGTTTCCCATAAATCAGCAGCCATTTTGGTGAGTCTGTTTTTGGACTCTCATTTTGTTCTACTGCCTTAATTACCATAGCTTTATTAAATGTAAGTCTTAAAGTCAGGTAGTGTGAATCCTCTAATTTATTCTTCTTTTAAAAAATAACTTGGCCATTCTAGTTCCTTCATCTTTCTCTATTTTAGAATCAGCTTGTCTATATCTGTAAGAAATTCCATTGAGATTTTGATTTATATTGCTTAAATTCCATATAATGTCAACTTATCCACCCAAAATATATATTCATCTGGGAATTGAATCATAATTCCTGGAATAAATCCTCTGTAGTCATGGTTCATCAACCTTTTAATATACTGATGAATTCAATGTGTCAATGTTTCATTTATAATTTTTTTGCCTCTGCATTCACAAATAAAGTTGACTTAGAATTTTTTGTTTTGTTTTATTTTGTACATCCTGTATAAGGTTTTGCCAGTGTGGCTAAGGTAGCATCATTGAATGGATTTGGAAATTTTTTCATCTTTTTCTATGGTTTGGAATAGTTTGATATAGGAATTATCTATATTTTTTATAGACTTTCTGAGGCTCTGCTTATCCACAAATATCTTTCCTTGACAGGTGATTGATTTTGTGGTTGGGTATGAGATTCTTGGAATATTGTCCTTATTCAGTCATCTTTAAACATTTTCCCACAGTCTTACCTCCAGTGTTGCATACAGAGTGTCTGATGCCAGCCTATCTTTTTTCCTTTGAAAGGAATCTGTCATTTCTTCCTATAAGCATGTAATATTTTCTTTTCTCTAATTGGAATTCAAGAATTTCATTAGGAAATGTTACTGGAGGTCTGGATTTCTTTCTTTTTTTTAAAATTATGATTCATTTTCCTTGGGGCTTTGCCACTCCTTTAACCTGAAGACTCAAACTTTTTTCTACCCAAATTTTATTTTATGATTTCTTTATTACTTCTTCATCTGTTCCCTTTTCCCCTTCAACCCAACTACTGGATCCCTCTCTGTCTCTCCCTGTCATACAAAAACATTTTAGTCTTTCTATCATTGTGCAAGGGGTCTCTGAGGTTGTCTTGGCCCATCTACTTAGACACTCTGTAAGAGAGCTCTGTGTTTCTTCCTCTTCTTATAAAAGCACCAATCCCATCATAGTGTCCCAATCTCATTACCTCATCTAAACCAATTAAGCTCCCAAAGACCCCACTTCCAAATGCTATCATAGCATCTCCTCTGTCTTAGGCCCTGGAGGCATGGAGCAAATCTGTGCAGTTCCCAGGCCCATCAGAAAGTGAGGCACAATGTTCTTGGCTTCCTGGGGTTCCAGTTACTACCCCCAGGTCCTAATTTACCGAAGTGGAGGTGGATGATAGATGGGTTGTGGGATCCTAGTTCCTGTCTCAGGGCAGCCATGAGACTGTAGGCCACTAGATGCCACACAAATGGTCAAATCATATATATGAAATAAAGAACTAGTTTAATGGTAGCAATTTCATGCTAAATTGAATTAAACTGAATAAATACCTACCAAATCACAACCCACAACTTTCAATCGCCCACCAACTTTGCAAAGATTTTTGTTAAAATGTTTCTAGCAAATTGTATTTCTCCTTGATGACCTTTAGTTGTTCTTGTGAACTAATTAGAAGGTGTTATGCTTGTATATTTTGAGCAAATTGTTTCTCAGGCACTGACACTCTTCATTTGGAAGACTGTTTAACAGGTTATAAAATGTTTCCAAGTCTTTAGACTGTAGACAGAGTAGACTTTTTACAGATAACACACATGATTTTTTTTTTTAAATCATATAATGTTGGGAATGTTCCAGATATCTTTTATAAAATGCTGTCTTCATGACACACATTTCTTTAAAAAAAGCAGTTCCTTTTCCCTCTTTGTTTAAATGTCATCTTTACCTTGAATGGACAGGTATGGCACTTCTTTTAAAAAGAAATACTTGTTAGATAACAGAACAGTGACAGTCACTTGTCATCTCAGGAAAGGGCAGCAAATCTGAAATACTGTCTTTTTGTAAAAGAAAAGTATATAACTCATCTTAAATCTGTCACATCTTTTAAGTACTTTGCTGTGACATAATATACAATCTGTATGTGGCACAAAAAAGTTTCAAAGTCAGTTCCTTAGTCTGCTTCAGCTGCTATAATAAGATACCATGGACTGGGTAGCTTAAACAGCAGAAATTTATTTCTTACAGTTACAGGAGACGGGAAGTCCAAGATCAAGATGCTGGCAGATTTAATGTCTGGTGAGAGCCTACTTGCTGGCTTATAGATGGCCACCATCTTGCTGTGTACTTACATGGCTTCTCCTTGATGTATGCTCATAGAGAGAGATATAGATGATAGATGATAGATAGATGATAGATAGATGATAGATAGATGATAGATAGATAGATAGATAGATAGATAGATAGATAGATAGATGATAGATAGAGACAGAGAACTCTTAGGGCTCTTGATTTTCTTACAAGGGCACTAATCCCATCATGGGGGCCCCACCCTCATGACTTCATCTAAACCTAATAATCTCCCAAAGAAGGCCCTACCTCCAAAATATCACACTCGGGGTTTACACTTCAACATACGAATTTTAGGGAGCACATTCAGTCCTTAACATTCCCTTCTATTATAAAGTATTATAAAAATTCTATTGATTTTAAAGGTCTTAATCTTATAAATTTGCCAACATCCTTGATATTCTATAGCCCTTGGCACACTTCTGGCTGCAACATATTTGCTGCAAGAGTTGGCCTGTGAATGAGGCAGTGAGTGAGTGTGTATCACATGTAGTATTTTCTTGGCAGCCTTACCCCAGAATTCTTTTTTAATCTCATAAACCTTGTATTTAATAAAGAACTCAATTGTTGAGATTATATCTTTCCTTGCTCATCTTTACTATAATGACTCACCAAAAGTACTTTTTGTGGATTTCATTATTGAAACCAATCTGGCAAATCCCATAAGCTAAAACTTGTTAGAAACATCTGTATTTGATCTATTTACAGCCTCCTGCTCTGCATGCTTGTTTAAATGCTTGTTTCTTCCATGGTGTTTTCTGTGAGTATTCCAGTGGTGTTTGCTGACAAATGGATGCATTGTAGTTTGTTACCATATTGTATTCTGTGCATTATTTTGTCATTTTTTTTATTGTTGTAGGAAGGCAAGTGTTCTTCCAAAGCTATGTGACTTTTTGTCCATCACTAATAAATAGAAAGATTTTTGAAATTTTGTACAGTACTGAACAGGGATTTTAAATATCAACAAAAGATATTAATATTTGTCTTCTCAGTTTTGATGTTATTAAGAAATGTCTCGCTAAACATGATGGCTTCATTCAGCCATTCTCAACTTAATGAAGCCCCACAGACAATGATTTGAGTGATTTTTCTGAATTCCTCCAAGGAAGGTACAGAGCTAGTTAGTACCATTCTAAGAGGCCTAGGGATAAAGTAATCCATTACATTCAATGGATGTTTTAGGGCATTAAGTCTTATATTCTTGGAACTCCAGCTGAGAAGTATTGCAAAAATCTTAAGACAAAAATATAATTTAGGGTTACATCCATCATTAATAATAATAGATATAAATGTTTATTTTAAATAGGCTTATTTAAACTAAATAAAAATCACTACTAACCCTTCTGCATTATAGAATTCCCATCCTTCCTTCTGGATCCCTGGGGACATGCATGGCTGGCATATGGATCTATTGAAGACCTCATGTCATTCCATATATTAACCATTAGAAGGCTAAGATCTTTTCTATGTTTTTGAAAAAAAAAAAAGTAGATATTGGTTTAAGTATTGAATTAGTTAAATATTTTATTCCCATACCCCAAAGAAGTGCCTCATTTTAGAGATCAATGGTTTAGGAGCACAAAATACGACTGTTTTGTTTTGTTTTAAAATCTTTTTTGAGTCACCATGCCAGCTTGCACTGAGAATTAGAAATTGGGAAGGGAGGGAGTGATTACGAAGTCCACATAATAGCAAAAGCTAGACATGGAATCCTAGGAATCTGAGGTTGATCATTCTATTTGTTATGCAGCATTGTTGCAACAGAACTAATTCAGTTGAAGATGCCCCTGTAAAGTAGCTGTGGCTTCTTTATTCAGGTAACAGAATGAAAAGCACACAGCAGGACCAAACCCAACTTGGTACGTGGAGCTGAGCCCTGCTGAACCCAACAAAGCCACAGCTGGACTGCAGATTCGGGAGTAGTATTACAGCAAAATAATGGCAAATAAACCTCTGAATGTTGAGTGTAGGAGTGTGCTCAGCTTTGATTTCAGCCTCCAAGACTCCTGTACTCCTCTTCCTTAAATTCTGTGAAAGACATTAACACAGAGCACTCAGATGCATATATACATTCTCTAAACAGTTTTCAGAATTACCTGGTTAGGGCATGGGTCCAAAATATATTAGTGTTTGGCAACCATGTTGGACTATGAGCCAGTCCCCAAATACAACTTGTTCCTTTTTTTTGGGGGGGGGGGTTGTTTTAAGATTTTATTTACTTATTTATTTTAGAGAGAGAGAAGGAAAAAGAACCTGAGTTGGGTGAGGGGTGGAGGGAGAGAGAGAGAATCTCAAGCAGATTCTGTGCTGAGTGCGGAGCCTGACTTGGGGCTCTATCCCACCCCCCTAAGGTCATGACCTGAGCTGAATCCAAGAGTCAGCTGCTTAACCAACTAAGCCACCCAGGTGCCCTTCCACAAGTACACCTTATTATTTCTCATTATTCATGCCTTTGGGATGAAAAATGTGTCATTCTGGGTTTGGTCAGTACAATAGACTAACTATGTCACAAGAAACAGGAACTGGGGTTTATGTGAATGTGAGAGTAGCTGAGGGAACAGCGGTCTGAAGGTCGCATGGGAAGTAGGAGAGAGACAATCACTTGTAACTCACAGCTGGAAAAGACTGGAATTCTCAGAGATGTCTGAGAAACCACCACGTCTGGATACCAAAGTGTAAGCTTGAGATGAGGTCCACTAAATAGCCATGTTCTGCAAAACTGCTGAGTTTGACAACATGCCATCCTAAGAACTATTACCTCTGCTTTTACTTCTGCCTGCCATGCAGCTCTTCTCACTACGAGATTTTCTCATTCAAACCTGGAGCGTCTCATGGAGTGGAGTGCTGAGAAATGTGGCTGCCAGTCTTAGGTGGGACTTCTGGTGGTGCCAGCTGACCACAGATAATTCAGCAGGAAGACTGACATTTGTTGTGTGTTTTCTCTATGCCAACAACCGACTGACTCTATGTACGTGAGCCTGTTTAATTCTTTTTTTTTTTTTACATTTGTTGTTATGTTAATCACCATACATTATCATTAGTTTTTGATGTAGTGTTCCATGATTCATTGTTTGCGTATAACACCCAATGCTCCATGCAGAAGTGCCGTCTTTTATACGCATCACCACACTAACCCAACCTCCAAGCCTCCGCCCCTCTAGAACACTCAGTTTGTTTCTCAGAGGCCATCATCTCTCATGGTTCATCTCCCCCTCCGATTTCCACCCTTCATTCTTCCCCTCCTGCTATCTTCTTTTTTTTTTCTTAACATATATTGCATTATTTGTTTCAGAGATACAGATCTGTGATTCAACAGTCTTGCACAATTCACAGCGCTCACCATAGCACATACCCTCCCCAATGTCTATCACCCAGTCCCCCATCCCTCCCACCCCCCACCATTCCAGCAACCCTCAGTTTGTTTCCTGAGATTAGGAATTCCTCATATCAGTGAGGTCATATGATACATGTCTTTCTCTGATTGACTTATTTCGCTCAGCATAACACCCTCCAGTTACATCCACGTAGTTGCAAATGGCAAGATCTCATTCCTTTTGATGGCTGCATAATATTCCATTGTATATACCACATCTTCTTTATCCATTCATCTGTCGATAGACATCTTGGCTCTTTCCACAGTTTGGCTATTGTGGACATTGCGGCTATAAACATTGGGGTGCATGTACCCCTTCAGATCCCTACATTTGTAACTTTGGGGTAAATACCCAGTAGTGCAATTACTGGATCATATGGTAGCTCTATTTTCAACTTTTTGAGGAACCTCCATACTGTTTCCCAGAGTGGCTACACCAGCTTGCATTCCCACCAACAGTGTGGGAGGGCTCCCCTTTCTCCACATCCCTGCCAATATCTGTTTCCTGACTTGTTAATTTTAGCTATTCTGACTAATGTGAGGTGATAATATCTCATTGAGGTTTTGATTTAGATTTCTCTGATGCCGAGTGATGTTGAGCACTTTTTCATGTGTCTGTTGGCCATTTGGATGTCTTCTTTGGAAAAATGTCTGTTCATATCTTCTGCCCATTTCTTGATTGGATCATTTGTTCTTTGGGTGTTGAGTTTGATAAGTTCTTTATAGATTTTGGATACTAGCCCTTTATCAGATATGTCATTTGCAAATATCTTCTCCCATTCTATCGGTTGTCTTTTGCTTTTGTTGACTGTTGCTTTTGCACAGCAAAAGCTTTTTATCTTGATGAAGTCCCAATAGTTCATTTTTGCCCTTGCTTCCCTTGCCTTTGGCAATGTTTCTAGGAAGAAGTTGCTGCGGCTGAGGTCAAAGAGGTTGCTGCCTGTGTTCTCCTTTAGGATTTGGATGGACTCCAGTCTCACATTGAGGTCTTTCAACCATTTGGAGTCTATTTTTGTGTGTGGTGTAAGGAAATGGTCCAGTTTCATTCTTGTGCTTGTGGCTGTCAATTTTCCCAACACCATTTGTTGAAGAGACTGTCTTTTTTCCATTGGACATTCTTTCCTGCTTTGTCGAAGATTAGTTGACCATAGAGTTGAGGGTCCATTTCTGGACTCTCTATTCTGTTCCATTGATCGATTGTCTGTTTTTGTGCCAGTATTATACAATCTTGATGATGACAGCTTTGTAATAGAGCTTGAAGTCCGGAATTGTGATGCCGCCAGCTTTGCTCTTCTTTTTCAACATTCCTCTGGCTATTCGGGGTCTTTTCTGGTTCCATACAAATTTTAGGATTATTTGTTCCATTTCTTTGAAAAAAGTGGGTGGTATTTTGATGGGGATTGCATTGAATGTGTAGATTGCTCTAGGTAGCATTGACATCTTCACAATATTTGTTCTTCCAATCCATGAGCATGGAACATTTTTCCATTTCTTTGTGTCTTCCTCAATTTCTTTCATGAGTATTTTATCATTTTCTGAGTACAGATCCTTTGCCTCTTTGGTTAGATTTATTCCTAGGTATCTTATGGTTTTGGGTGCAACTGTAAATGGGATCGACTCTTTAATTTCTCTTTCTTCTGTCTTGTTGTTGGTGTATAGGAATGCCACTGATTTCTGTGCATTGATTTTATATCCTGCCACTTTACTGAATTCCTGTATGAGTTCTAGCAGTTTTGGGGTGGAGTCTTTTGGGTTTTCCACATAAAGTAACATATCATCTGCAAAGAGTGAGAGTTTGACTTCTTCTTTGCCGATTTGGATGCCTTTGATTTCTTTTTGTTGTCTGATTGCTGTGGCTAGGACTTCTAATACTATGTTGAATAGCAGTGGTGATAGTGGACATCCCTGCCGCATTCCTGACCTTAGGGGGAAAGCTCTCAGTTTTTCCCCATTGAGAATGATATTCGCTGTAGGTTTTTCATAGATGGCTTTTATGATACTGAGGTATGTACCTTCTATGCCTATACTCTGAAGAGTTTTGATCAAGAAAGGATGCTGTACTTTGTCAAATGCTTTTTCTGCATCTATTGAGAGGATCATATGATTCTTGTTCTTTCTTTTGTTAATGTATTGTATCACATTGATTGATTTGCAGATGTTGAACCAACCTTGCAGCCCAGGGATAAATCCCACTTGGTCGTGGTGAATAATCCTTTTAATGTACTGTTGGATCCTATTGGCTAGTATTTTGGTGAGAATTTTTGCATCCATGTTCATCAAGGATATTGGTCTGTAATTCTCCTTTTTGATGGGGTCTTTGTCTGGTTTGGGGATCAAGGTAATGGTGGCCTCATAAAACGAGTTTGGAAGTTTTCCTTCCGTTTCTATTTTTTGGAACAGTTTCAGAAGAATAGGTATTAATTCTTCTTTAAATGTTTGGTAGAATTCCCCTGGGAAGCCATCTGGCCCTGGGCTTTTGTTTGTTGGGAGATTTTTGATGACTGCTTCAATTTCCTTAGTGGTTATAGGTCTGTTCAGGTTTTCTATTTCTTCCTGGTTCAGTTTTGGTAGTGGCTACATCTCTAGGAGTGCATCCATTTCTTCCAGGTTATCTAATTTGCTGGCATAGAGTTGCTCATAATATGTTCTTATGATTGTTTGTATTTCTTTGGTGTTGGTTGTGATCTCTCCTCTTTCATTCATGATTTTGTTGATTTGGGTCATTTTCCTTTTCTTTTTGATAAGTCTGGCCAGGGGTTTATCAATCTTGTTAATTCTTTCAAAGAACAAGCTCCTAGTTTCGTTGATCTGTTCTACTGTTCTTTTGGTTTCTATTTCATTGATTTCTGCTTGATCTTTATTGTTTCTCTTCTCCTGCTGGGATTAGGCTTTATTTCCTGTTCTTTCTCCAGCTCCTTTAGGTGTAAGGTTAGGTTGTGTACTTGAGACCTTTCATGTTTTTTGAGAAAGGCTTGAATTGCTATATACTTGCCTCTTAGGACTGCTTTTGTTGCACCACAAAGATTTTGAACTGTTGTGTTTTCATTTTTACTGGTTTCCATGAATTTTTTTAATTCTTCTTTAATTTACTGGTTGACCCATTCATTCTTTAGTAGGATGGTCTTTAGCCTCCATGTATTTGAGTTCTTTCCGACTTTCTTCTTGTGAGTGAGTTCTAGTTTCAAAGCATTGTGGTCTGAAAATATGCAAGGAATGATCCCAATCTTTTGGTACCAGTTGAGACCTGATTTGTGACCTAGGATGTGATCGATTCTGGAGAATGTTCCATGGGCACTAGAGAAGAATGTGTATTCCGTTGCTTTAGGATGCAATGTTCTGAATATATCTGTGAAGTCCATTTGGTCCAGTGTGTCATTTAAGGTTTTTATTTCCTTGTTGATCTTTTGCTTAGATGATCTGTCCATTTCAGGGAAGGGGGTGTTAAAGTCCCCCACTATTATTGTATTGTTGTCAATGTGTTTCTTTGCTTTTGTTATTAATTGGCTTATATAATTGGCTGCTCCCATGTTAGGGGCATAGAGATTTACAATCGTTAGATCTTCTTGTTGGATAGACCCTTTAAGTAGGATATAGTGTCCTTCCTCATCTCTTATTACAGTCTTTGGTTTAAAATCTAATTTGTCTGATATAAGGATTGCCACCTCTGCTTTCTTTTGGTGTCCATTAGAATGGTAAATGGTTTTCCACCCCCTCACTTTCAATCTGGGGGTGTCTTTGGGTCTAAAATGAGTCTCTTGCAGACAACATATCGATGGGTCTTGGTTTTTAATCCAATCTGATAGCCTGTGTCTTTTGATTGGGGCATTTAGCCCATTTACATTCAGGGTAACTATTGAAAGATACGAATTTAGTGCCATTGTATTGCCTGTAAGGTGACTGTTACTGTATATTGTCTGTGTTCCTTTCTGGTCTATGTTGCCTTTAGGCTCTCTCTTTGCTTAGAGGACCCCTTTCAATATTTCTTGTAGGGCTGGTTTTGTGTTTGCAAATTCCTTTAGTTTTTGTTTGTCCTGGAAGCTTGTTATCTCTCCATTTTCAATGACAGCCTAGCTGGATATAGTATTCTTGGCTGGATATTTTTCTCATTTAGTGCTCTGAATATATCCTGCCAGTCCTTTCTGCTGCCAGGTGTCTGTGGATAGGTCTGTTGCCAATCTAATGTTTCTACCATTGTAGGTTTCATATCTCTTCTCCCGAGCTGCTTTCAGGATTTTCTCTTTGTCTCTGAGACTCATAAGTTTTACTATTAGATGTCGGGGTGTTGACCTATTTTTATTGATTTTGAGAGGGGTTCTCTGTGCTTCCTGGATTTTGATGCCTGTTTCCTTCCCCAAATTAAGGAAGTTCTCTGCTATAATTTGCTCCAATATACCTTCTGCCCCTCTCTCTCTTTCTTCTTCTTCTGGGATCCCAATTATTCTAATGCTGTTTCATCTTATGGTATCGCTTATCTCTGGAATTTTGCCCTCGTGATCCAGTAGTTGTTTATCTCTCTTTTTCTCAGCTTCTTTATTTTCCATCATTTGGTCTTCTATATCACTGATTCTTTCTTCTGCCTCATTTATCCTAGCAGTTAGAGCCCCCATTTTTGATTACACCTCATTAATACCCTTTTTAATTTCGACTTGGTTAGATTTTAGTTCTTTTATTTCTCCAGAAAGGGTTTCTAAGTAATCTGCTCGGGTTTGCTCTCAGGAGATTTTGTTCCAAGCCCTCCGTACAGCTTTGGAGGCCGAGAGTGAAAATGGCAGCCTCCCAATCTCCACCCCAGAGGAGCCGAGAACTCGGGGCCCTGCTTCTCAGTGCACCCCCAGAGAAAAGCAGTCAATCACTCTCATCTCCCCAGTCTCCGGCTGCACTCCATGCTCACCTGGCCTGTGACCGAGCATTTCTATCTCTGGTACCCGACACCGTGTGGAGTCTCCAAACCCAGCAGATCCCTGTGGTGCACTCCTGCACCACTCCTCCTGGGGGAGGAAGGGGAGTCTCCCCGGATCTGCCACTTGTTGGGTCCCTGCTGGAGAAGCAGTGGCCCGACTGTGCCACATTCAAGGTTTATGGCATCCCCGAGCTGAGAGCCCGCGCCTCAGCTCCATCTCTGCAGCCGGCTTCCCTGCTCCAATACCTGGGAGCTCTGCTGCACTCAGGCACCCCTGGCCTTTCTGTGACCCCGAGTGTCCTGAGACCACACTGTCCCTCGAGGGTTCCACGCCCCGCTTAGCCACTGGAGCAACGTCCCTCAGCACAGCCAACTTCTAAAAGTTCTGATTTTGTGTTCCACTGCTCTATCACTTGCCAGAAGCGGCCATTGGAGGCCCCCTCCCCTGCTGTCTATACTCCTGAATATCGCCTCGGATTCACTTCTCTGCACATCCTACCTTCCAGAAAGTGGTCGCTTTTCTGTTCAGAGAGTTGTTGCTATTCTTTTCTTCGATCTCCTGTTAAGTTTGTAGGTGTTCAGAATGGTTTGATCCCTATCCAGCTGAATTCCTGAGAGCAGACGAAATCCAGGTCTCCTACTCCTGCACCATCTTGCTCCACCCCCTCTCTTCTGCCTCATTTATCCTAGCAGTTAGAGCCTCCATTTTTTATTGCACCTCATTAATGGCTTTTTGATTTCGACTTGCTTAGATTTTAGTTCTTTTATTTCTCCAGAATGGGTTTCTCTAATAACTTCCATGCTTTTTTCAAGCCCAGCTAGTACCTTTAAAGTGATGATTCTGAACTCTAGTTCCCACATCTTACTAATGTCCGTATTGATTAGGTCCCTGGCAGTTGGTACTGCCTCTTGTTCTTTTTTTTTGAGGTGATTTTTTCCATCTTGTCATTTTGTCCAGAGGAGAATAGATGAATGAGAGAACAAAATGCTAACAGGGTAACAACGTCTCCAGAAAATATACACTAAACAAATCAGAAGAGACCTGAAACCAGGGGGAAAGAAAGGGAAAGAAAGAAAAAAGAAAAAAAAAGAAAAAGAAAAAGATAAAAACAAACAAAAACAAAACAAAACAACAGAATATGATCAAATATGATCAGGCTGGTGCATAGATCAGTGCCACACACTAGATTTTGGGTGTATTTTGGTCTGTTAGAAGAAAGTGCCTCCCAAAATTTTAAAGAAAGAAAAACTTATATATGTACAAAAATAAGGGTTAATACGATGAAGGGATGGAATATGACTTCCAGAAAGTCGTCACTTTTCTGTTCAGAGAGTTGTTGCTATTCTTTTCTTTGATCTATTGAGTTCGTAGGTGTTCAGAATGGTTTGATCCTTATCCAGCTGAATTCCTGGGACCAGACGAAATCCAGGTCTCCTACTCCTCCACCATCTTGCTCCTCCCCCTCCCTGTTTAATTCTTGTAAGAACATGGAGGAGTAGCAGTTCTTCCAGGTACTCAGATGCTAAGTGACCAAGACAGAATGGGAGCTCCAAAGTCCGTGATCTTGGCATCATGGCTCAATGTAGTTCATAACCACCCATGTGGTTCCCTCCTTGCCTTGTGGTGTTGTCATGAGTCCTATGTGTCTCCTCTGCTGGACTCTAGGCTCCTGGGAGAAGGGGATCTCTCTTATCTTTGGTTCTTCAATTAATTGGCATTTTTGTATATTTCAGTATTGCATCTGTACATAGTAGGAACTCAATAAGTATTTTTAAATTAGATTGTTTAGATCTAGAAACAAAAAGCCAAAAAAAAAAAAAATGTGGGTGAGAAGGTGGATAATCATACTCACCAATAACACCATGCTTTCTTCCTGCCACTTAGGGTATGTGTTTTTTGAAACAGGAATTCATGCCTTACTCCCCAAAACCATTTTCTTGAGAGGCATGTATCTGGTTTGTCTCCTGGACTCCAGGCAGGGCCCCATTCCAGCCACATGTAAGACCATCTTTTATTTAATTAATTAATTTGTTTTAAAAGTCTTACTGTCTCTCCTGAATTTGCTTAGGAATACGGAGAAAAGAACTGAGTTCGGACTGAACATTCTTAGTTGTGGTCCATTCTCAAACAGCATATAACTTCTCTGTGATTTGATGGAATATTTGCATTTAAGAGAAGCATCTGTTAGTTTGGTGTCTGGAATGCGCTTTCACTCTCAACCCGTCCAGTCTGTCTCTCCCAGCTTCTAAAAATATGATCTTATTTTTACTCTCCTTTCAACTTGAAACGGACATTGAATACAGACATCTTATACCATTTACACTCAGAAGGCTGTCAGCAGAGGTGCTTGGGGGAGAACGTGTTTAATCTTGAGAAGGAAACAGAATGTATACACACCCAGCAAACTGAAATGTTTTACCTTGGCTCTGGCTTCTACCACCTCCACGTGTGGTAGCAGCTACCAAGACTTAGCTATGAATCTCCATCATCGTCAGAGTCCTGTTGACGGGAATAATTGCTAAGGTTTTCCTGCTTTGTAGACTCTGGGCCCAGCCAAGTTACCAAGTCATCATTAGCCTAGGCTGCTGGTTTAGTTCTGTTTGCTGACTCCTTTTGGGGTAACTATTTCATGACCGGTTTACTGGGGATAAAATCAAAAGTACAACCTTATTCTCTGTTGGTCTCTTGTCTTCTGCTGGTCCCTTCCATCCTCCTTCTTTGGTCTCTGGAGCATGACAGAGTCATTCCACCTCCTATCAGTCCTTGAAATGGCTTGGAGGTCAATGCCTCAATCACTGACAAAGTCATCCCTTCTTAGGCTGTGAACCATATCATTGGCGCATCTAGCCTTCTGCCTAAACCACATGACAGAAAAAATCGTTGGCATCCTTAAGGGCAGAAGTGCATGCTGCCTTGGGCTCTAGGGGTGTTGTCACTTGCTAGAGTGGCATGTCCCTAGTAGAGTCAGATAATTTAATAACTATCAATATCTTCCCCATACCCGGAAGCCAGACACCTATAACAAGAAAGTGTGCATGTGCTTTTCCCTCATATCCTCCTCCCTTTTTTTCTTCTCTCTTTCCCTTCCACTTCCTTTTTCTTTTTCAATGACTTCTAGGTTGAAAACTAAAAACCCCACAGGCTCTCATGCTCCACTGGTGGAGGTGCATTTGGTACGACCACTTCAGTACACTATTTAATTACATCAAATAAAGCAGCAACAGCAATGCCTAAGAGTCCATGGCCTTTTTAGTTTTTATGTATAATATGATCCAGGAATTCCACTCCTGGGAATAAACCCAATAGGAATGTTTATCTTTGTGCATCAAGGGACATGTCCTAGAACGTTCCTAGCAGTGTTATTCATAAAAGCCCCCAAATAGAAATAACACAACTGTTCATCAGTGGTAGAATTGATGACTGATTTGTGTGATATGCACACAGTGCTGTATAACAGCAATGAGAATAAACAAAATGCAACTATTTACAGTAACATGAATGAATCACACAAGTGTATTGTTCAGCACAAGAATCCAGGCACAAAAGAGTGCATATATTTGTGGTGAGTCCAGTTACATAACATTTGGAAACAAGAAACATTAATGTATGGTGTTAGAGGCAGGATAGGGAGTGGTCTGAGTCTGGAAGGGGCGAAAGAGGGCTTGGGCGTGGAGGCTGGCAATGCTCTGTTTCCTCGTCTGGGAGTTGGCCCAGTGGTGTGTTCAGTCTGTGTGGGTTCATTAAGCCATACAGTAGTCATTTGTGCACTTTCCTGTGTATATGTGTCTTTCTTCCATGATTTTAAAAGATATGAAAAACAAAAATAGAAACCTCATGGAAACAGAGTTTATGTATGTGTTGTTTCTTTCCCCCAGACAAATTAGCTGTCCTCAGAGAGAGGAGTGATTGGCAAGCACCCCACTCACTCTCCAGACTTGGCAGGATCCTCTAGCCAGTGGGTCCCAGCTCCTTTCCCCAGTCCTCCACCCCAAACTCACATTTCCCCTTTCTGTCTAATCCACATCACAGATGTACATTCACCTCTCCTCCACATTTCCGCCTCTACCAGGATCCCAGAGGCTCTGGATCCATTCCCTAACTGCTGCCTCCTGTGGTTCAGGGCCTTAACCCCACCAGCCTGATGCATCAGTAGCTGTAGGTGCATATTGAGGGCCTAGAAGCAGAAACACAGCTCTCTCTATCTCTCCATATCCCTGTGCTATTGGAAATCCCCATATTACTTAACTCTTTTGGATGATGGCATTGAATGTTCTTACTTAAATGTTAAAATGGAAGTGGCATATTTATACTATGTTATAATCCACCCATCAATTAGACTTTTCTTAAGGTTCCCTGTGAGTTAGAGGATCTTCAGCCAACACTTCTTTAGGCAAGGTCATCAGATATTTGACCCTAAAGTTTTGAAGAATAGACTGAACATTTTGTTTTCTTTTTGTGTTTAATAATTGTATTCTATCCTTTCTTGACATAAATTGTGGGTACCAGAGATTTATCTAGTGTGGTGATTTTTCAAACTGCTTTTTTATCTGGTGAGTTCTTCAAGTGCTATCTAAATTAGAAGCATGAGCACTTAAGACAGATTAGGGCAGAGTTTTTGACCCCTGGGGGTCTCTGTGTTCAGGTAAGTATGGGGGCCCTGTGGAGCTCACATTAGAACATCAGGTATCTTGAGTGAAATGACCTGCTTGAGGTCCCTCTGGCCAAAATGGCAGAGCCAGGTCAAGAATCCCCCTCCCAAACCAGGGCTCTTACACCTTTTTGTCATGGGAGGCGTTCTGGTTTCCTGTCTTGCCTCAGTGGCTGCAATTAGCATCTCCTTCTGTGTTTGAGTTTTAAGTTCTTGAAGCCCAGTCCCTCCTCAGATGTTTGTAATCTCTGTTTTAGGCCTAGGGGTTTCCTGCTAGAGCCAGGTCCTGGGAAATTAGGGCTTTCCTCGAGGAATTTGAGCATTGGCTTCAAAGTTCAGGGATCCTGGAGTAGGTTCTGCACAGATAGGGGACAGAAAGACCAAGGGAGCTTGGAATCTGGGAGAGTGATCCAGCCTTCCATCTTCTGAATTGGTTGCATGAGATGGGTAAAATTGATGTACAGTGAGTTTCATCTTTGAATACACTATTTAATCCTTTAAAGTGTGTGTGTGTGTGTGTTTGTGTGTGTGTGTGTGGTCAAAACCCCACTAGCCAAAGATCCAGGAACACTACTGGAGGAACAAGGTCAGGTTTGTTTAACTTTCTACAGCAGGAGAAGGGGAAGGCCCACACTGGGGGATTTGGGGGAATTGGGGAATTTCAGTAAGAGGAAATTGAGAGAGGCTTCCCATGGAATGTGAGGCTTGTTGGGTGATTCTAAAGATGGTTTAGGGAAGTAGAGGTTAGTTCTAGGTGGGATGAAGGAACAAACCTATTGTTGAGTGTCTTGGTAATTGTTATGCAGGAGGCAAAAAGATTAAAATGGGGCTAAAGTTGTCACTGGTAAAGGAACAAAGGTTAATTATTAGTTATTTTTGTGGTTGCAGAGTGCCTTTATCTCTAATAAGGTTTACATATGATTATGGAGAGGTCTTGTTTCTGTCTTGTTTCACTCAGTGTCTTTGTCTGAATATTATTTATATTCTGCAAAAGTTATTTACACTCAGTTGGTAGCACTAGACCCTGTTTGCTGCTTGATGTCAACTGGAATGGCTGTTCTTTAAATACACACAACATACACATATAGATATGTCCAGATCCATATTCATATTTATATAATGTAGGCATGTCATTAAATGATGTAGTATATTTCCAAGTACCTGGAATGGTGTGTCTGAGATATATAATCTGGAGAGACTGTCTTGCATAGAGGCTAATCACAGGCAGACCTAGGGTTCTACTCCCTTAACCAAGTTCTTCACCAAAGTCTCAACTTTCTTATCCATAAAATGGGAATAATAATACCTATGACATAGATCTATAAGAAGTTAATAGGCATGTGCCTGCAAAATGATAGAAAATGCCCAGGAATAGTAATGAGCATACACCTGGGTAACCCCTTTGATCCCTACAGCCATCTCTAAGGTGGGGACCTGGATGACTGGGCCAGAATTTTGGCAGAGCAGCCTGACGCCAGAGCCTCGATCTTACAGTTGCTTCCTGGTACTTGGCAGGGAAGGCAGACCCCTGTCTCAGACATGTGTGTATCCGGATGAGGGCAAAGCACTGCTCCCACCATGATAGGAAGGTCCAGTGTAGTCAGCTTGCCACAGGGTAGCTGACTGTTACCATATGTAGCATTGGCTGGAGCCAAATGGAAGCCAGAAAGTTAAGGAAGTCATCAATGCTGTCCACACATGCCACTTTCTAAGGAGAGCCATTTGGAGAGGGTAGAGAGTCACACATTGGTTTGTGAAGTCCCCAAGTCCAAGGCCCCTGCTCTGAAATTTTCTAACTAGTCTGTGATCTTTTCACACTTCCATGCTCCTCTCCTGGCACAGAGAAGCCCTCTTAATGGTCTTTTCCATCTTGGTGGGAAAATAAGATGCCCCCTGTCCTTTCCAGGAATGTTTGCATTTTAACATTACTGTTTAAAGTGCTGTTGTGTCAGGCATGCCTCATTCCTCTGTGACCACAAAGTTGAACCTGTGGGAGCAGAGATCATTATTTGATTTGACTTCTTGACTTTTGAGAACCACACCTAGAGTAGCTGGCTTGCTTCCCAGGTGGATGCAGAAACCCCATGGAGATTCACAGAGGAATTTGGGGAATGCCTGATCTGCAACAATTCTCAGAAAATTTTGATAAGATAAGCTAAGGAAGAAGAGCATATCATTGAAGTCTGGAAATCCTGGATTCAAAGCCAGGCTCTACCAAGTCCTAGAGGGTGTGACTTTGGGCAAATTACAACCCCCCTGGGAGAGTCAGCTTTCTTCCTCTGTAAATTAGGAACAATTTAGAACGACCCTCCCCCAACCCCAGGTTGTTAGGAATTTAAATTCGATCATTCAGGTCTAACACAATAAGGTTCTAGTGGATGTCAGCTATGCTCCTTCTGTCCCACACACTGCTCCATGATGCACGAGACCCCACCAATCATCTCTGCATCATCTTTGCCCCTTGTCAAACTGCAGAGTCAATATCTTCTATGTCTTGTTAAGGGTCTCAGGGTCTGAGCCTCCTAAGAGGAAGCCAGACATAAAAAAATAGAAATGTTAGCTAAAGCTGTGGCTTTTTGCCAGTGAAGCCCACCACATCAATCTGCAAAGATGTGGTTCATTATTGCCAGGATGATGCAAGTAGTCTTAATGACATGGCAGGGACTCTGAGCAATGATTCTTAATAAAGCTTCCAGGGCTAGGGTCAACACCACCCACTGCTCAGATTTATTCCTCTCCTTCCTGAGCTCAGTCATGCCTATCCAAACTGTACTTGTGGTTCCTAAATCCATCTGAAGGGGGGATTGTTTCATGGGCACCCTGTCTTGTAGCTAAGACATGGGCCTGCCTCCTCCCGCAAGAAAAACAGACCAAGGTGGAGAGCAAAGGCAAAGAACTGGTGTTCCTCAAGGAATATGAACCAGTGGCTTGAAATAGCTTGAACTGAACAATTTCTTTGTGTATCACCCACAGAGTTTAATAACGTCCTAAGGGGATTGGTTCTGTGCCCCTTCTATGGGGTTAAATGACCACAAGCTTGCTCTGCCGTGAACCTGTCTCTGACTAGCACAGCCTCATGGAGAGCTCTCTACTCTAAATATTTATAATTCTCATAGTAGGTTAATAACTGTTACTATGCCTAACCAACCGCCATCCCCTGCCTTTTTTCCTTGCTGGCAGCAGTATGCCTCCTCCTCTGCAGAAGGCCAGATACTCACTTTCCCAGATATCCTTTCACTTAGACTTGGGTATTGACCCAATCTTGACCAATGGAACCAGAGGAGCAGTCAGCTAAGGGTTTGGGAGAAGGATTTTCCTCAGTATTCAAAGAGTAGCACAGGGGAGGAAACACCCCTCTGCCTGCATTGGGACTATATACGTGAGGATGCAAAGTCAGCTATCTAGTGTTGGAGAAGGTAAAACCGAGAGACTCAGAGAGCACATTGGAGTCTTGACATGAATGAACCAGCCTTGGAGCTGCCTACCCCTGAATTTCCTGCTACATGGGCTAATCCACACACTTTCAGTTGATTGTGGCAGACACTGTTATTTATGTAAAAGTATTCACCCACATTCCTTGCTAAAAGAATCACCATTTTATTTATTTGGGAGGAGATTCTCTTAGCTTCTTTGCTGGGGGGTGAGGGGGGCATATAAATTATCCTGAACAGCAAGATGTAAAGGGAAGCCTTTCAGAAGGTTCTGAGAAATATTCTTCTTTTGTAATAGAGAAATATGTGAGTAGAAAGGTTTGCCACCCTCTTCTCCTTTGAAAACAGTTGTATGAGGTCACATTCCCTGAGACTGTGGCCATTCTCTTAGGACCAGCAGAAGATCAGAGAGAACCATAGAGGAGGCGCCAATGAGCTGCTAAGCTGACCCCCAGCCATGTGCATTTAGGGTTTTCAATAAAAACCATTTAGTATTATTTAATTTGTAGCCATGGTTGGGCATTTCCCTGGTAAAGAGGTATTGAATTCCTCAAGCTTAGCTCAGGGCCCTAGAGGGCTGGTGAGGAGGGAGGGGTAGATTTTAAGACTGATGCAGATTAGTTTTCAAGTCCAAACAAAAGGGATGCACACCATGTTCTTAGAGAGGAAAGGGGAACTAGAATGAACCAAAATACCTAGTCAAGTGACAGAACAGCCCCCTTGGTTAGGGGCTCTGAAACTCAAGGCTGCCTAGGACTGTGGTCTGGCCACGGAATGTGATACAACATAGGGGACATCCCAGATGACCACTGGAATGGTTGAGGACAGGAAGATTGGGGTGGGGCTGGGCACCTAGTGACCTGGGGGCTGCATCATGAATGGTGGGAGAGGGGAGGCAGCTGTTGTCTCCAAGAGGCTGGACACAGCCATCTCTGAAGGAGTAGGGGAAAGTAGAGGTGAGTTTCAGTGATTTGCTGATGAAGGCTAAGTCAGTGACCATTTTATCACCCAAATCCACAGCCCTGGACTGTGCCTCCAGATTGGTATGGTTTGGGAAAATGATGGATGCCCCTGTGTTTATCTTCATCTCCCCCACTAGTTTGTAAACACCTTGGAGGCAGGAACTTTAGTGATGTTTCTCTGATTGCCCTGTGTGTGGGCATCAAGTACTTGATTTTTTAATTTAATTCAACAAATATTTATTGAGCCCATACTCTACCCCAGGCACTAGGCCATGCGCTGGGGATTCAGCAATGAACATTTGTTGCAAGGAGGCTTGTGTGTCAATGCAGGCCAATAGTTAACCCTTGGGGGTGTACCAGTGGGGCTTCTGCACTGATCTGTCTTGACCAGTAAAGGCCAGAAGAGGAGGCCCTTTTGTAAGAGACTGTACCTGGGGGCACCACCTAAGACCTAAGAGGGAGGCAGAGATGGAAACAGTACTCTTCCTGATTATTTCTGAGTGGTGTGCTTGGGGCTGGCTTTTGTTTTTTCTTTCTTCCCAAGGCATTCTGCAAATTAGAAAATCACTCAGTCATGCTAATTGTGACAGCATGAGACCTCTGTCAAATTACTGCAGTGCCTGTGCTCTGGGGAACACTGCCTTTTAAGTTGCAAAATGTCTTCTTTTACAATAATGAACAACTTTACCAGCATAAGAATGCATCAGAGGGTTCCCAAGAAAATAGGCTCTTTCCCACAGGCAGTTTTCTGCCTCCTCTTTGCTCCCCACCCACCTTGGGCTAGAGTAATTATGGAATGATTGGATTTTCCCTAGCTGATGGAGACCGGGGGTGGGGGTGGGGGAATTTACTGAATATATGAACCAGAGCCTTAGACTGTACCAGTTTCTCAGTCCTTAAGCAATTGTGTCTGAAGAGCTGATTAAACAGCGCTGGGCATTGAGAAATAGACACATTCCTTTATCTCATCCTCAATTTTCTCAACCTTTTACATTTATTAACTTCTGAGTTTGGTTGCTTTATAATAAATAGGAAAATCAGGAGTCTTTGTTTTCCCTCTTTTATTGCTTGTGGGTTCCCACGTGCAATGGGATGAGCCCAACTTTGCTACCAGGGATGAACTGGCAGAGGTTCTGGAGCTTTGGCATGATGTAGAGGACTTGTTAGTGTTTGGACCAGGAGCAAGTGAAGCTCTGAGGCTTGTAGGTATGACCTCCAAAGAGTCAGAGACAGAATTAACAATCCTGTAGTCTTATTTATCCAAGACCACATAATTTGTTTTTTAAGCTTCTCATGGAATTGCCTCCTATGAGTGACTGGCTACATTATTTTGGAATTACATCCTAATGTTTGAGGAAATCATCAAAAGCAATACATTTAAAGGAAAACCACTTCTCTCCAACAATTAACTGTTCTGTCAAGAAGACTTTATTAAGCATTTGTTAGGTGCTGGTCAATGTCTGTATCCTGGGAAAAGTAGAAGGCAGATTGGCCAAGAGTATGGGGCCATGCTAAAATCAAAAACACAAGAAACAATATGTGTTGGTGAGGATGTGGAGAAAAAGGAACCCTCAGGAACTGTTGGTGGGAATGCAAACTGGTGCAGCAACTGTGGAAAACAGAACGAAGATTCCTCAAAAAATTAAAAATAGAGTTACCATATGGTCCAGTAATTCCACTACTGGATATTAACCAAAGAATATGAAAATGCTAATTTGAAAAGATATGTGCACCCTATGTTTATTGCAGCATTATTTACAACAGCCAAAATATGGAAGCAGCCTAAGTGTCCACTGATAGATGAAGGGATAAAAAAGATGTGGAATACGTACACAATGGAATATTACTCAGCCATAAAAAAGAATGAAATCTTGCCATTTGCAACAACATGGATGGAGCTACAGAGCACAATGCTAAGTGGAATAAGTCAGTCAGAGAGAGATAAATGCTACATGATTTTACTCACATGTGGAATTTTAGAAACAAAACAAACAAACAGGCAAAGAAAAAAGAGGTAAGCCAAAAAACAGACTCTTAACTATAGAGAACAGGTTTACCAGAGAGGAGGTAGGTGAGGGGATGGGTGAAATAGGTGAAGGGATTAAAAAGGGCACTTGTCATGATGAGCGCTGAGTAATGTAAAGAATTGTTGAATCACTGTATTTGTACACCTGAAATGAATATAACACTGTACATTAAATATACTAGAATTTAAAAAATTAATAATTTTTAAAAATTTTTTTGTTATGTTAATCACCATACATTACATCATTAGTTTTTGTTGTAGTGTTCCATGATTCATTGTTTGCGTATAACACCCAGTGCTCCATGCAATACATGCCCTCTTTAATACCCATCACCAGGCTGACCCATCCTCCCACACTCCTCCCCTCTAGAACCCTCAGTTTGTTTTTCAGAGTCCATCATCTCTCATGGTTTATCTCCCCCTCCGATTTCCCCCCCTGCATTCTTCCCTCCTGCTATCTTCTTCTTCTTCTTTTTTTTTTTTTAACATATATTGTATTATTTGTTTCAGAGATACAGATCTGTGATTCAACAGTCTTGCACAATTCACAGCACTCACCATAGCTCATACCCTCCCCAATGTCTATCACCTAGCCACCCCATCCCTCCCACCCCCCCACCACTCCAGCAACCCTCAGTTTGTTTCCTGAGATTAAGAATTCCTCATATCAGTGAGGTCATATGATACATGTCTTTCTCTGATTGACTTATTTCGCTCAGCATAATACCCTCTGGTTCCATCCACGTCGTTGCAAATGGCAAGATCTCATTCCTTTTGATGGCTGCATAATATTCCATTGTATATATAGACCACATCTTCTTTATCCATTCATCTGTCTATGGACATCTTGGCTCTTTCCATAGTTTGGCTATTGTGGACATTGCTGCTATAAACATCAGGGTGCACGTACCCCTTCAGATCCCTACATTTGTATCTTTGGGGTAAGTACCCAGTAGTGCAATTGCTGGGTCGTATGGTAGCTCTATTTTCAATTCTTTGAGGAACCTCCATACTGTTTTCCAGAGTGGTCGCACCAGCTTGCATTCCCACCAACAGAGTAGGAGGGTTCCCCTTTCTCCGCATCCCCACCAACATCTGTCATTTCCTGACTTGTTAATTTTAGCCATTCTGACTGGTGTGAGGTGGTATCTCATTGAGGTTTTGATTTGGATTTCCCTGATGCCGAGCGATATTGAGCACTTTTTCATGTGTCTGTTGGCCATTTGGATGTCTTCTTTGGAAAAATGTCTGTTCATGTCTTCTGCCCATTTCTTGATTGGATTCTTTGTTCTTTGGGTGTTGAGTTTGATAAGTTCTTTATAGATTTTGGATACTAGCCCTTTATCTGATATGTCATTTGCAAATATCTTCTCCCATTCTGTCGGTTGTCTTTTGGTTTTGTTGACTGTTTCCTTTGCTTTGCAAAAGATTTTATCTTGATGAAGTCCCAATAGTTCATTTTTGCCCTTGCTTCCCTTGCCTTTGGCGATGTTTCTAGGAAGAAGTTGCTGTGGCTGAGGTCAAAGAGGTTGCTGCCTGTGTTCTCCTTTAGGATTTGGATGGACTCCTGTCTCACATTGAGGTCTTTCAACCACTTTGAGTCTATTTTTGTGTGTGGTGTAAGGAAATGGTCCAGTTTCATTCTTCTGCATGTGGCTGTCCAATTTTCCCAACACCATTTGTTGAAGAGACTGTCTTTTTTTCCATTGGACATTCTTTCCTGCTTTGTCAAAGATTAGTTGACCATAGAGTTGAGGGTCCATTTCTGGGCTCTCTATTCTGTTCCATTGATCTATGTGTCTGTTTTTGTGCCAGTACCATACTGTCTTGATGATGACAGCTTTGTAATAGAGCTGGAAGTCCGGAATTGTGATGCCGCCAGCTTTGCTCTTCTTTTTCAACATTCCTCTGGCTCTTCGGGGTCTTTTCTGGTTCCATACAAATTTTAGGATTATTTGCTCCGTTTCTTTGAAAAAAGTGGATGGTATTTTGATGGGGATTGCATTGAATGTGTAGATTGCTCTAGGTAGCATTGACATCTTCACAATATTTGTTCTTCCAATCCATGAGCATGGAACGTTTTTCCATTTCTTTGTGTCTTCCTCAATTTCTTTCATGAGTATTTTATAGTTTTCTGAGTACAGATTCTTTGCCTCTTTGGTTAGATTTATTCCTAGGTATCTCATGGTTTTGGGTGCAATTGTAAATGGGATTGACTCCTTAATTTCTCTTTCTTCTGTCTTGTTGTTGGTGTATAGGAATACCACTGATTTCTGTGCATTGATTTTATATCCTGCCACTTTACTGAATTCCTATATGAGTTCTAGCAGTTTTGGGGTGGAGTCTTTTGGGTTTTCCACATAAAGTATCATGTCATCTGCAAAGAGTGAGAGTTTGACTTCTTCTTTGCCGATTTGGATGCCTTTGATTTCTTTTTGTTGTCTGATTGCTGTGGCTAGGACTTCTAATACCATGTTGAATAGCAGTGGTGATAGTGGACATCCCTGCCGAGTTCTTGACCTTAGGGAATAATTTTTTTTTTTGAAGGAAAAAAAGGAGTACAGAGCCATGGAGTTAGACCACATGATTATGAATCTTTGCCCCACTACTTCTAGCTTGTGATCTTGGACAATTTAATTCATCTCTGTCCCCTCTCCTTAATGATCCTCACAACAGGGTGAAGGCCTCTAGATCCTGAGTCACTGCAGAGAGGAACTGCTCAGAGAGCCATTGACTTGTACCACACTGTGGTGTGAGTAAGAAGGAAAATGGGTTGTTATGCTAAACCATTGAGATGTTAAGCTTTGTTTGCTATCACAGCAGAACCCTAGCTGACACTAGTTGTAATGGCCATTCTGGTTCTCCTGACCTTTACCTATCTGCTGAGCACATCTTCTCCAGGCCTCCCCACTGCCCTGATCCTGGCCCAACTATTAGCCTCAGTCCACCTCCTCTGCTGCTTCTCTCCTCTCTCTACACTTCTCTCCATTTCTAAGTACAATGAGCACCCTGGGTCTCTTGTCCTGCCATATCTTGGGTCTCTCTAAGCCAGGCAGACACTCAGGTCACAGAGGTAATACTCAGAGGACAGAGGTCAGATTTGGGTAGGGTCAAGGAAACTCAAGGATCTACCCCACCTTCTGTCTCACAGCCTCTGAATCAAAAACCAGGCTTTCCCAGAAGAGGCAGCCTTGTATACTCTATCCTACAATGTCATGAAACATGGCAGTCTTACATGGCAGAGCTAGCTCAAGGTGGAATGGCACCTTTTACAGCAACTTGTCTTTCCAGAACTTTTGAGATAGAAAAGTGTTCCTCAAAGTGGGTTTTAATAGACTGCTAGTCCCCCCAGGTGTTCTGTGAAGAATGTGGGGGCAGAGTTAGCTTGGAGAATATCACACAAAGCATTCTCATCTTGAAATTTCCCATGCACACCAGCACACTAGGGTTTTGGTAAGTCTTGCGATAAAATCACTTTTTTTTTTTAAAGATTTTATTTATTTGACAGAGAGAGACACAGCGAGAGAGGGAACACAAGCAGGGGGAGTGGGAGAGGGAGAAGCAGGCTTCCCGCAGAGCGGGGAGCCCGATGCGGGGCTCGATCCCAGGACCCTGGGATCATGACCTGAGCTGAAGGCAGACACTTAACGACTGAGCCACCCAGGCGCCCCGATAAAATCACCTTTTTAACACAGTTTAACCAAACTTGTTCCACACTTCCTCTCATTTTGCTCATTAGCATTATTAGGAACAAATTTATAGAAATGATGAAAAGGAGCATTAATACTTATTCTCACAGCCCCTGACCTTCACAGCATCAACTGGAGCAGTATTACAGGAATTCTATATCGATTGTTGGGACAGCAGAGAAAGTATAATTCGTTAAGTTTCTTATTTTAATTTGAGTGATTTTTATAGTTTTACACTATTTTCTCTCAATGATGATTAATATTAAATCATGTAACTAAATTCAGTAATTACTAATAAAATGAAGCTATTTTGCTATTCATGTAAGAGTATCAAGGACTTTTCACTTGATGGGAGGGGATTGCTTACTTTTATGCACTTAGTTGTACCTCACTTTTCACAAAAATGGGTTCTGAGAATATGTATAAATCGAACTTTTAAAAATAGCGTCTCACTTTCTTATTGGTTTACATTATCAGTATTGCTTTCATCTTAGTTGATACCAATCTGCATTAATTAATTTTTTCTGTGTTTTGTCTGCCTAATGTTTTAATCCATTAGCTAATAATCAGTAAACTGCTAAATGCACAAAAAACCTAGCAGGTAATCGTTAAATAAATGATCATTCTCTACAGATGCCCTTTGTAGCATTGGATACAGAACCTTCTATATTATAAACAATAAATATTATCTAAATGAATAAGTAAATTTGTTCTTTAAATTTAGTGCCAAGTATACCTAAATATAGGAATATTTGAGCAAAACCTAAATTTATGTCTGCAGTCAGAAATGTATATCCTGGTTGGAAATCACTTCACACTTTAAGGAGAAGTGAGAATATATGCAGAAAGAGTAGAGATATAAAACTTTACTATGATTGCTAAAGAAGTTCTGGGAAGCAGTTTTAAGTAGAAATGGTGTTATGTGGTCACATTGGGGCAAGAAAAATGAATTATACCAAGATTCTGTAGAGAGCAGAACAGGAAAGATAAGCTGCATTTCTCTGAAGCAACAAAATGTGCTGCAAATGTCCTATAATCATTTTATGCTTTGTGTTAACTCTACATTGCACAATGCATCCTGTCCTCTGGTGTATTTGCCCAGCTCAGAAACATTTGGGCAGGTCCTACTGGTCAACAGCCTTCAATGTTGTGTGGCACCTTGCAGCACTGGCTTGCCCCAAGGTGGCCCTTCCTGTCCGCTGTTGACAAATACTGCCCCTCCAGGCAATGACTGTCTTCATGCAGGCTGGGAACCAGGGGAGGCATTGCTAACTGCTTGGCCATGACACATGGCCTGGGCAGGCATGCAGAGGCTCTCTCTTGCCTTGCTCTGCCCTGCTCATCCAACTTGGCCACTTCCTCCAGCCTCCATCATCTGAGGGAAATGGAAGGGATTCCCTGCCTGCACAGGCACCAGCAACCTGCTAGGTGGTTGGAAGGAGGTTCCTGCTGGTGGGTGCCATGTTACATAGGAGTTGCTTATCTAGATACAAAGTCTAGATTCAGGAGACACACTAGAAACTAGAGGCACTAAAGACTCTTTGCTTGGTTCAGGTATTTCTCCCCGATGATGAATGGAGGGATTCTTTTATTTTATTCTATTAGTATATAACATACATGATGTGCCTAAAGTGCATTTAAGAGTGTATGGCTCCAGGGGCGCCTGGGTGGCTCAGTCGTTAAGCGTCTGCCTTCGGCTCAGGTCATGATCCCAGAGTCCTGGGATCGAGCCCCGCATCGGGCTCCCTGCTCGGCGGGAAGCCTGCTTCTCCCTCTCCCACTCCCCCTGCTTGTGTTCCCTCTCTCACTGTCTCTCTCTCTCTCTGTCAAATAAATAAATAAAATCTTTAAAAAAAAAAAAAAAAAAAGAGTGTATGGCTCTGTAAACTTTACATGTTGTATTCTGTAAAGTCGGCTGGGGCTGCCATAATAAAGTACCACAGACTCGGTGGCTTAAACAGCAAGCATTTATTTCCCCACAGTTCTGGAGATTGACAGTTCAAAATCAAGATGCTTGCAAGGTCAGTGTCTAGTGCAGCTCTCTCCTTGGGTTGGAGACGGCCACATTCTCACTGAGTCCTTGCAGGGACAGAGAGAAAGAGTGAGCCGATGGCATCTTTTCTCATAAGGATGCTGATCTTATTGGATCAGTGCCCCATCCTTCTGACCCCATTTAACCTTAACTGCTTCACAAAGGCCCTATCTCTAATACAGTCACATCATGGGGAGGGTTTTAAGATATGAATTTTTGGGGAAACATAATTCAGTCCATAGCACATGTGTATTTGCCTGTATAAACAAAACCCAAATCAAGATTCAGAACCCTTCTAGCGACCCAGAAGTTTCCTTAGTTCCCCTTCTGGTCAGTCACCCCCACAAGTAACCACTATTCTGACCTCTATCTCCATCAGAATGGAATCACACCATATATGAACTTTTGTGCCTGGCTTCTTTCCTTCAACATTGTGTGTGTGAGATGCATCCATATCATTGTGTGTGTTCACAGTTTTTACTGATGTCTAGTATTTTGTTATATGATTATGCCCCAAGGTATGCATTCTCCTCTTGATAAAGCTGATTTGAATGCTCTTACGTATGTCTTCTATTGAGCACAGACACACTTTCTTTTGGGTACATACTAAGAGTGGAATCACTGGGCCATAGAGTTAAGAATTGATTTAATTCAGTTCACTTAAACATGTGTGAGTTGGCACGAGTGACTTTTAGCTATAAATAAAACACGAGTGTCCCAGTTTCACTCAATTGCAAGTATAAATGGAAGTTCATTAACATCAAGGAGACGTGATCCCTATAGACTGCCTGGCTTTGAACCTTTGTTCTGTCACTTAAGTCAGGCTACTTAAGACCTCTGTGCCTCAGTTTCTTCATCTGTAAAAGGTTGATAATGATAACAGTATCTATTTACTGATAGCAGTTTGTCTATTTGACGCCCAGAGATTGTTTTAACACTCCCTCTTTTAGATGACAAAATAGGTCCCAGTATCAGCCATGTTGTAATCAATAATAATCATTCATTCCTTAATTTGTTTTTCAGTTTTTAAAATAAGTAACAATTTAAAAAGAATTAAAATTCAGTTTTAAAGATGTTATCCAAATTTGATGAAATATTTCATGGGTGAACTAACATTTTCACTCACCAAACAGAACGAGTGTATCTTAAATGCTACACTCAGTTTCACTGTTTTAAGTTTTAGTCACAAATAAAAACCCCATCTGGTCACATAGAATTGAAGTGACTCATGGTCTGTCTCTTCACAATCACTGTGCTATCCTTTCTTTAGAATCTTCTGGCTACATTCAGACATGCAGGACCTCAGGAGTCAAAGAAACAAACTGAGCCCCAAGCCCCAAGCCCCAAGCCCCAAGAATTCCCAATGGTTATGAACTTAACTCTCAAAGTGAATGCACGTGGCTGAGTCTACAAGTGACAGAGGCCAGCTCTAACACTGGGAATTCTCCAGATTACTTTCTTTATGGAAAACAATGTTTATTAAAAGGCAAGTAATGAAAACGGGCTAATTTGAAGCTTATATGTACAATATTAAAACTCAGTGGCAATTATTTTGTACATAGAACAATATTTGGGGAAGAGTATTTTATCACAGAAGGTATTCAGAATGGTAATAATTAAAAAGGAGATGAAGGGGGCCCCTGGGTAGCTCAGTCAGTTAAGCAACTGACTCTTGATTTCAGCTCAGGTCATGATCTCAGGGTCATGAGATCAAGTCCCTAGTTGGGCTCTATGCTCAGTGGGGAATCTGCTGGAGATTTTCCCTCTCCCTCTACCCACCCCCCCCCACTCTCCCTCTCTCAAAAAAGAAGAACATAAACTTTTGATTGGTGTTCTTTCTGCTGTAACAGTCTTTTCTGACAATGCAACTGCTTAATTTTGTGCACCTGGGTCAGAGTTCTCCGTCGCTGTGTTCCTGGGACTCTACTTTCTCCCAGGGCCACTCCGAGTCATTCAACAAATATTTACTGAGCACAACAATGTGTAAGGTACTACTCCTGACACTGAGGCCAGAGAAGTGAATGAATAAGTGCTCCTGACCTCAAGGAATTTATGTTCTGGGGAGTAAAGAGAAGATAGTAAAAAGTACATGAATAATTACATCATGTATCAAGAGTGATAATGTGGTAAACACTAATAAAACAGGTTAAGGAGGACAGAGAGAGATGGGTGATTGTCTAGTTTTTGATGGATGATCAGGGAAGGCCTCTCTGAAGAAGTGACATGTGGACCACACAGACTTCCAGGTAGACAGAGGCCCAGGCTGAGGGCCCAGGAAGTGCCAAGCCCCAGGGGGGAGTGTCTTGGGGACAGCAAAGAGGCCCATGTGGCCGGACTTGGGTCAGAGGAGAGAGAAGTGGGAGATAAAGTCATGGAAGCAGGGCTGGGCCATGGGGCAAGTCCTTGCCGGCACAGTGGGGATGTTGAATGCTGCTCTGAGGGAGATGGGAACTCGGGGGCTGAGATAAGAGCAGAGGAAGGACATGCTCTGAAACGTGTTAGCAGAATCACTCTGGCTGCTGTGTTGAAGACAGATGCATGGCTAGATGAGGGGTGAGGTCAAGGGCAGAAACAGATGTCTCTCGGCAACAGCCCAAGAGTGACAAAGGAAGATGAAGATAGTTTGGACCAGGAACCAAGAATGGGGGTGGGAGAAGTAGATTTGCTGCTGGAGCATGTGCGTGTGCATGTGCGTGTGTGTGTGTGTGACACTACAAGTGTCAGAGGCCAGCTCTAACACTGGGAATTCTCCAGATTACTTTCTTTATGGAAAACACTCTCACCATCTATGAAAGCTTTGGCCTTGCTTCTGGAAGGATGAAGGCACCATTGACTGATCTGGGGAATACCAGAATAACATGGAGGAACAGGCATAGAAAAAAATCACAAGGTCTGCTGGACATGCTTGGTTTGAAGTGCCTATTAGCTATCCCAGCAGGGCATCTCTGGGCTGGAGGTAAGATCCTAGCTGTAGTCAGTTTATATGCTGTGTGTAAAGCCCTGGGACAAGCAGAGGACATCTCGTAAGTAATGAGAAGGAGGGGTCCCAGTGTTCAGAGAATTAGGGAGGGGAGGAGGAGCCAATCAAGGCAACATAGACGAAGGAACCAATAGAGGAAGCCATCCCAGAAGCTTTGTGGAGGAGGAAGGAATGGTCCTGTGTCGGGGGCTAATGGGGCAGAAGGAAGGAGCTGAGAACTGACCACAGGGTCCCTGAGGACTGAATGAGGTGGTGCACTTGGGACAGGGCCCAGCCCACGAGAGCACTCAGTGATCATCACCATCCCCAGTATGGCCTAATGACTTTATGGTTCTTAACATTTTAAGAACTGTTAGTATAATAATGTTTCTCTTATTGTTTACAAGTCTTGGGACATCAGAAGGATGCTGGATCTTAGGGGGATGATTAAAGCCTTTCTACCATTTGAACAAGAGAGAAGAATTTGGATAATTCTTTATCATGATTATTTCTAGTGGCTTTCACGCACTGTCAGGGACCCACTCTGTCCAAATACAGCAGCTGCGATTCTGTGTTGCTGGTATGTTGTTTAGCTCTTCTGTGTCCTCTATGTAAGCACATCATATGAGCACATTTCTATGCTCTTTATGGTTTTGTATTGAATGTGGTGATGATGCATCTACCTTGACAAACTGCAAAGTGCACCTGTTTCTCCTCTTTCCCTTGGCTGCCTCTTCTCAGCACTCATTTTTCCTGCCAGATGAGTATGTTCATTTGTTTGAGGAAACGCATGTAGCCCCAACGAAAAAAAAATACCCAGGTGTCAGTGGTGCATATCACACAAATACTCCAGGAGCAATGTCCTTGGAGGGTCTAGGCCCCTTGTTTGGGGTGGTGAAGAGCTGCTCCTGATACCTCACACCTGGACCTGCATCCTCCAGGCACAGAGACTGGTGGACAGCAGGCTGGTCACTTACTTCCATCACCTGGGAGCAGCAGGTGGCATCTTGGTGTGAGGGTATAGTCACAGTTTGTTGCTCTTCCTTCTTGTGAACGCTACATGTTACACTGTTTGGCTCTGTCTGCTCCCCCAACTAGTCTTCTGGCCGCTGCCATGCTCAATAGCATCTCTACTGGTGCATCTTTAGGACAAAGAAGACAGATGAACCCATATCCCCTCGAGCCCTGGGACAACCTGGACTCTTGAAGACAGCCTTTGGAAACAAACAATTGACTTCATGGCTAAGTATAAATTGGCCGCAATAACACTTTTTTTATTTGAGATCCAGGGATGGAAACACTGCCTAGTTGGAGCCCATGTTGTAACAATGAGAAGCTTTGGGTCATTTATCTGCTCACGTGTGCTCCTGCACCTGAAATGGACTGCAGAGACTCCTGGACTGCTCACTGATTGTGCCTCTACATCCAATGCCTCCTTCGTATCCCCACTTGCGTGTTGAATAATCATCTCAAAGCGAACATGTCTAAAACCAACCTTCTGGTCTCCCCTACTCCCAAAGTTCTCTTCCTATGGCCTTCCTTGTCTCAGTAAAAATGACTGCATCCCTCCATTGGCTCATGCTCAAACCTTGGAGTCAGTATCGACTCCTTTTTCACTGTTCTCACAGACCACAGAAGAAATCCAGAATCGAGTCATGTTCTCAAGACACCTGAGCTACCTTTCTTGCTCACCTGGAAGTTTCAGTATCTTTGTAACTAATCTCACAGCTTCCACCCTTGCTACTGTCCACTCATGCCGCCCTCCCCCACCATTATCTATTCTCTGCCCAGCAGCCAGAATGATCCATTTTAAATATGACAGATCATACTCATTTCCTGTGTAAAACCCTCTGATTGCTCTCATCTCACTTGGATAACCTCCAAAGTCCTCACTCTGGCCTCAAGACCCTGTGTGATCTGGCTCTATTTCTCCCCAGCTTCATCTTCTGGTCTCCTTTCCCCCCTCGCCTACTCCATCCTGGCAACCCTGGCCTCCTTGCTGTTCCTGAAGCATGCCAGCACAGCTGACCTCAGGACATTTGTTCTTGCTGTTCCTTGTTTCTGGAGCACATTTCCCCAGTATTCACATGGTTCAATCCCTCTCTCATTGGCACCTTCTCAGTAGGAACTTGCCTTACATTTGATGTCCAATTCAGCCCCTGGCCCCAATCTCCTCATCATCTACACTCCTTCCAACCTCAAGGCTTTATTTTTCTCTATAAGACATATTCACCTGACATGCTGTAGCACAGAGCAAAATGGTTAACAGCATGAACTCTGGAGATAGACCAGGTGCGGCACAGCTTGATTTCATTATAGAGTAGCTGGGTAACCTTGGGAAAATTGGTTATCCTGTGCCTCGATTTCCTCATCTGTAAAATGGAGATACTTGTAGTACCAACGTCATAGTGAGTTAATATGCATATAGTGTTATACAAGTGTTGCCTATTCTTCTTATTATAATTATTAATTATTTGTGTTGTCCATCTCTACTCATGAGAGTGTAAAATGCCATGAGGGCAGAAGTTTTGCCTCTTTTGTTCACGGCTGTATTCTTCATGTCTAAAATAATGCCTGGCATATAGTAGGTGCCCAATTAATATGTATGGGATAAGTGAATGAATGATAAAATATATAAAGCAGGCAGTTCATTATCTGTTACTTTGCAAATAAAAGTCTATTTTTATGTTGTGTTTTTCCATGATGTGTTTTTTGTATTTTAAAAAACTCTGAGTATAATAGAGTAGGACATCCTAATTGAAATTCAAAACAATTCAGCAGAATAAACAATAAAAATAGTGAAAATCCTTTTCATATCCTCCTCCTCCTTTCCCCAGAGGTACATCCAGTGAAGTTTGCTTTGTATCATTATTGAGACTTTTTGTCTAATTATATATATGCATTGCACATAAATATATAGTTTTATTTCATTTCAGGCTTAAAGAAAATGGCAAACTGCAGGAATGTGTAGTCTTTATGTAGTCAAATACATCAGTCATTTCCTTCATGGCATTGGGGGTTTTGTGTCTATGTAAGATCTTTATAACCTCATATTCTTATTTTTTTAAGATTTTTTTCCCTTCAGGGCTTTTAGAATTTTCCTCTTTATCCCTGAAGTTTAGAAATTTACCAATAGAGGCCTAACTATAATTTTAAAATTAGCATGCTTAGTAGGTTTTTTCAATCTCAAGATGCATGCCTTTCTTCAGTACAGATAAACACTCTATTCACATTCTTTGATTATTTCTTCCTTTCTGTTTTCTCTGATGCTTCCTTCTGGAATATCAGACCAATGTTACATCTACTGCAAGTATCCTGCAACATTTCTCTTGTATTTTCCATCTGGTTGCGTCTTTTAGCTCTTTGTTTTGGCTACAGAGACTCTGATAAAGAAAGGAAGACTTTTAAGTAAAAACATTTCCTGGTCTTCAATGTGGTTTATCTGCTCACATATAATGTCTTCTGTGGGATGAGTGTTATTTAAGAAAATAGTCATCTTTCTCTCCCAGGAAGACTTTATGTCAGCTGGGGCCTCTTAGCCCTTGAAACTTCCATAAGATGGTCTTGAAACCCCAATCCGTGGCCTCCTGAGTCCCAAGATGTCTGTGAGTTCCAGTGTGTGCTCATGCTCTGATGTCCTCCTTGGTCTAGGGTCACTGTTTGTTGCCTGAAACAGCTGAGAAACTCAGTCCTTGCTTCAGTTTAAAAGTTACCTTCGCACGAAATTGTAAGATGTCACTAAAGAGTTGGGGGAGATTGCCTGATGGAATGCACAGCAAACAAAGCAACCCTTCACACCTTAATCTCTTCTTGATAGCCCATTCCAGACACTCAGCCATCTAGGGCTACTTGGTTACCCGCCCTCCCTGCAGCTTCACTGACTCCTCAGTCCCCTTTCTCTCCAAAATTTCCCCCTCTGTAAGCAGGGTCACTCAGCCACCTTCGCCTTCAGCTCCTGCTCCTAAACAAGTGTAACCAAGTGCTTCCATGTCCAGTGCAGACAAAGAGCTTCCCCCGATAGGATCTCTTTTCTTTATCAGGCAGTTTGGGTTACAAATGACAGTATTTTGTTCTGTTTTGCATGTCTAGAAGTGATGCTCAGTGATTCTAACTGAATGATTTTAGCATTTCATAGATGGAAGAGACCTTAACATTTTCTAGCAACTGTAATATAATTAATTACCCTTCTAAGTTCTATGTTTGTTGCCTTATAACTTCCCACCAAGTACATTTTTCACCTATCAGAAAACCTGTCCATGCATAGCTGACACACCTAGACAGTTTTCACTGTTTATATTCCACTGAAAATCTGGCTTCCTGTTGCTTCTAGTTTCTTTCCCAGATGAGTTACAATCAACAATATGTAGCGATCGATCAGTGATGGAGAGCAAGTCCGTGGGAAATGATGAAGAAATGCTGAGGTTCTCTAGTTGACTGGAAAGCTGGTACATCTGTTAGGAATTTGGCTACAAGTAATGGAAGATTTAAAAAGTAGAGACCTGTCTGTCTCATGTAACAGGAAGTCTAGAGGTGGACAGCCCAGACCAGTTCAGCATATCGAAACATCGTCATTGACTGAGTGTCCTTTATATGCTATTCCCTCCTTACTGTGTGGCCTACTAGAGCCACAATTGCAAAATGGCTGCAGCAGCTCCAGCAATCACCTGCTTATTCATCATTGGCCAGAAATGTTTGCATGACCCTCCTAGCAGTGAGAGAGACTAGGAGATTCAGTTTTTAGCTTTCATATGTTCCATCATAGAGGCAAGAAAAGGAGAGGAGGTTATAAATAGAATCATCATTTAATCATCTGTGAAGTGGGAATAACAGCAGCACCCTCTTTATGGCGTTGATATGAAGATTTCATGAGTGAGTGGAGGTGAGGTCCTTGTCAAGGGTGCTGGGCACCTAGGAAGAGCTATACAAGCATTTGTTCTTCCTGTTATATGTTCCTGCTCAAATGTGGGCTCCTCCCAAATGCCTGTCAGTCCCATGGTGGGAACCGCCTTCCCCACGCTTCATACCTGTGTACCTGAGGCTGTGCCTGGGCACCTCAGTCCCCCTCTCATGTGTCAGCTCATTTGCAAACTTCTTTACCCTCTGGGATCACAAACACCCTGTAGGCGGGGATTTCTTCAACTTTATATTCCCTTCCCTACATTGCACCTGGCAGGTACTAAATAAAACATATTTAATTAACTTTAAAATAATGTGTTTCCTTCTCCTCCCAGGTGCCCTGACTAATTTTTCTTCTTAAATCATAACGTCCCTTAAACCCCAGTGTAAACATTCCCTGCTCTTTATTGAGCCAATTCCCAGAGAAAGGCACACTTATCTTCCTGACTAAGGGCAGGACTTTGGGAATGGCATGGGAGGTCAGTGGTCCAAGGCACACGTTGGGCCATGCTAAGGACACGCTGGACCCAGACCTCCAGCTGGGACGCTCTCACTGCTCACCCCCCCCGGAAGCTCATCTTCAATGTAGAGAAGAAGGGGTACACTTCTTATTTCCTATTTCCAGCCACCTGAGGGTAGATTAACCATGTATGCACACACTCAGCACATGCTCATGTGAATGAATATTTATTAATCACAAAATTCTTTCATAGCCCCAGGCTGCTCAGTTACCCTCACCCCAGTTTCCTGGCAGGTTTGTAGGGAATGGAAGCCAATTTTTAAAATTATTCATAGCTCTAGGGTTCTATTTGAGGTTACTTTCAGAGTAATAGTAGGGGGAGACTTACATGCTGCATTCTAGAGCTGGAATCAGGAGCTCTCTTGGTACCCATGCTTGACCCTACTTCATATAGATCATCATTCAGGAGGTGTTAATGAAGCACAGAGTCAGCCCCCAATTCAAATTCTGTCTGTCTGAGTTAGTTGCCGGGTTATATCAGGCAACCCCATTCATTTGCACAGTCTGAATGCTGTCCTCCAGCCTAAGGAGAAGTCAGTCTGTTGTGACCTGCTTTCTCCCCTTCTGGAGCAAGGTGAGAATTCACATGTAAATGATCCCTAGCATTTTTCAAACATAAATGTGAATTGGCAATAACCATTTGCTGTGTTGATTTAGGAGCCTCTGGAGAAAGTTTCCTGTTTAATCTGCAAGTAAAAGTTCCACCTTTGATCGTGAGGCTGCTCATCATTTCATAATGGCATTGGAGCATATGTATTGCTGGCGCATGACTCACAGACTGAGTTGCCTGCCACCGGATGTCACAAATAATACTGCTATTCAAAAGAGGAGGGATGCTATTGGCAGGGCTCAGAAGTGATTTTTAAAATGAAAAACCTTATTTATATGTCCCCCAGAATATTCCAAGCCCTTTCAGGAGGACAATGCTCTTTGTTTAGCTGCTGAGGCGGAGGAAACAAAAACCACATTATGTGTAATATCCCTGAAGCTAAATTACAATATTTACCTCCACATGTTAACTTGACGTTCATAATTATCTGTGCTTAGAACAGAAAATGGAAGAAAAGGTTCAGTGAACACCCACCTGGGTGTTGTGAATGATGTTGTTCCAACAGAAACAAAAGTTGAGGAGGAGGATTTAGAGAGGAGGGAGGAAGCATGGTGTTTGAACATACTTAGTTGAGACTTCAGGAGAATTGTTTGGAGCATAAGGATCTCTCTTGTCTACCCCTTCGGAGATGACTTGTGTCGTTATTTCCCCCCTCCAAACCAGCAATGGTGTCCTGAATACTCCTCTATCAAAGATCAGAAGAAAACAGCTCTGATGAAATGAGGCAAGCTCAGAGAGCATCCAGAATCTTTTGGCAAAGAATTAAGGCTAATTCAACAGACACATGAAAAAGTGCTCAACATCACTTGGCATCAGGGAAATCCAAATCAAAACCTCAATGAAATACCACCTCACACCAGTCAGAATGGCTAAAATTAACAACTCAGGAAATAACAGATGTTGGAGAGGATGCGGATAAAGGGGAGCCCTCTTACACTGTTGGTGGGAATGCAAGCTGGTGCAGCCACTCTGGAAAACAGTATGGAGGTTCTTCAAAGAGTTGAAAATAGAGCTACCCTAACGACCCAGCAATTGCACTACTGGTATTTACCCCAAAGATACAAATGTAGTGATCCAAAGGGGTACGTGCACTCCGATGTTTATAACAGCAATGTCCACAATAGCCAAACTATGGAAAGAGCCAAGATGTCCATCAACAGATGAATGGATAAAGAAGATGTGGTATATATATACAATGGAATATTATGCAGCCATCAAAAAAATGAAATCTTGCCATTTGCAATGACGTGGATAGAACTAGAGGGTATTATGCTAAGGGAAATAAGTCAATCAGAGAAAGACATGTATCATATGATCTCATTGATATGAGGAATTTTTAATCTCAGGAAACAAACTGAGGGTTGCTGGAGTGGTGGGGGGTGGGAGGGATGGCGTGGCTGGGTGATAGACACTGGGTAGGGTATGTGCTATGGTGAGCGCTGTGAATTGTGTAAGACTGATGAATCATAGACCTGTACCTCTGAAACAAATAATACATTATATGTTAAAAAAAAAAAAAAGAAGATAGTAGGAAGGGAAAAATGAAGGGGGGGCTATCTGAGGGAGAGATGAACCATGAGAGACTATGGAATCTGAGAAACAAACTGAGGGTTCCAGAGGGGAGGGGGGTGGGGGGATGGGCTAGCCTGGTGATGGGTATTAAAGAGGGCACGTATTGAATGGAGCACTGGGTGTTATATGCAAACAAGGAATCATGGAACACTACATCAAAAAGTAAAAAAAAAAAACCAAAAACTGATGATGTAATGTATGGTGATTAACATAACAAAATTAAAAAAAGCATAATCTATAAATAAAAAAAAGAATTGAAGCTAATTCTGTGGAAGGCATATTCTATAAATAAAAAAAAGAATTGAGGCTAACTCTGTGGAAGGCTCCACTGTGGCCTTTGTGACCAGCTCCGGTTGGGTTGGGCAGCCAGGGCCCATGGTAACATATGATGTACTGCTGCACTCACACCCCCTCTCATCCTGGTAAAGTTCACTGCCAGCACCAGCACCTGCACCTCTCCCATGGTAGACTGTCCTGCCCCATGTCAAGGGCACATGGGAACACACAAGTGCCTGGGAATTTAACTCCAGCAGTGGCGGTCCTTGACCAACAACTGATTGGTGTCCAGATGTAGATTCTCTGGTGCTCTTGTCTTGTCTTCCCTCACCCACAATTTGGATAACCCTGTTGCATTTCCTGAGCTCCCCTGCAGGAGTGAGCCAAAATCCCCCCATGGGACTTTGCTTGATGTTGCACACTGGTCCCATCTTCCCATTCCCTTATCAGAGTTTCCCAAAATTGTTAGCAAATCACTTTCACGAGAACCCATGGACCATTGCATGAGAAGCATTCCCATGTGCAAGAACATGAGACTCGACTGTTTGGGTCGTATATGGTTGGAGCAAGGAAGAGAGTCTGATCCAAAGCAGCCATTCCATAGAATGAGTGAAGAGGTCTGCCTAATGGTAATGGTCCTTCATGTCAAATGGTTACCCCAATCATATCTGCGCTTATTCAATTCAAATGGGAGACGTACAATTAGTTAGTAACCCTAGGAAAAGCCCAAGAAGCAATGGCAAGGAGTTGTCTCACCGAAATTGTGAAGCATTAGACTAGTGACCCAAGGAGTCATGGGACAGCATTATATTGTTTGAACTTGTTTTACCCTGAATGGCCTCGATCCTGCATGTCCCTCCAGTCTTCTCAGGCCCAGCTATGGGGAGATTGAAACTATTTTCTGTCCTCTTTACTTGCTTGTACATTTTTTCATACCCTTTCATCTCCTACCCTACCCCCCACTGACCAACATGACCATGTTCCTGAAAAAGCTTAGTAAGTACAAACAAGGATATGAAAGAAAATCCCCACAATTCTAGGACCTAGAAATAGTACATTTTAAACTTTTTATGATTATGTGTATATATTTTAAACTTTTATAATTATGTGTATATATCTTACAAAATTAGGGTTATTATATTCCAGAGAATTTTCTGATGCCCTGAAATATTCTTTAAGTACATGTCTGCCATATTACATAATATTGCAAAGCAGGATAAACCATAACTTACTAAACCAATCTTCTATTGGACACTTATGTTGCTTCCAGATATTTACTAGTATAAATATTGCTGTGATGTCATACTTACACATGAACCTTAATGCTCATCTCTGAGTGATAGACTTACAGGCTCAGTAATTATGAATTTTCTATAAGCCTTCATATGGCCTAGTCCATGATTCCCACATCAGGCTGCACATTGGGGTCCCCTGGAGGCCTTCAGAAAGTGCAGAAGCTGGACCCCACCCTCAGAGTTCATGATTTGAGTATTTTGGGGGGTGATCAAGGCTAGAAATTTTAAGATTTTTAAGGAGATTCTCAGGTAACACTAAGAAGTGGGACTCACTGTGCTACATTGTTTTGAGGGCTGCTTTTAGCTTTAGGAGAGGAGAGGTTTTAAATAGTAGAACAACAGTGGTGAGAGTGGGCATCCCTATCGTCTTCTTGACCTTAGGGGAAAGCTCTCAGTTCTTCCCCATTGAGAATGATATTCACTGTAGGCTTTTTGTATATGGCTTTTATGATATTGAGGTATGGTCCCTCTATCCCTACACTGTGGAGAGTTTTTATCAAGAAAGAATGTATTTTGTCAAATGCTTTTTTTTCTGCACCAATTGAGAGGATCATTTGGTTCTTGTCCTTTCTTTTATTAATGTGATGTATCACGTTGATTGATTTGCGAATGTTGAACCGCCCTTGCAGCCCAGGAATAAATAAATCTCACTTGGTCGTGGTGAATAATCCTTTTAATGTACTGTTACAGCCTATTGGCTAGAATCTTGGTGAGGATTTTGGCATCCATGTTCATCAGGGATATTGGATATTGGTCTGTAAATCTCCTTTTTGATGGGTTCTTTGGTTTTGGGATCAAGGTAATGCTGGCCTCATAAAATGAGTTTGGAAGTTTTCCTTCCATTTCTATTTTTTGGAACAGTTTCAGAAGAATAGGTATTAATTCTTCTTTAAATGTTTAGTAGAATTCCTCTGGGAAGCCATCTGGCCCTGGACTCTTATTTGTTGGGAGATTTTTGATTACTACTTCAATTTCCTTGCTGGTTATGGGTCTGTTCAGGTTTTCTATTTCTTCCTGTTTCAGTTTTGGTAATATGTAAGTTTCCAGGAATGCATCCATTTCTTCCAGATTGCCTAATTTGTTGGCATATACTTGCTCATAATATCTTCTTAAAATTGTTTGTATTTCCTTGGTGTTGGTTGTGATCTCTCCCCAAATAGCCAGAGGAATGTTGAAAAAGAAAACCAAAGCTGGTGGCAACACAAGCCCGGACTTCAAGCTTTATTACAAAGCCCTAATCATCAAGATAGTATGATACTGGCACAAAAACAGACACATAGATCAATGGAACAGAATAGAGAACCCAGAAATAGACCCTCAACTCTATGGTCAACTAATCTTCCACAAAGCAGGAAAGAATATCCAATGGAAAAAGGAAAGTGTCTTCAAAAATGGTGCTGGGAAAATTGGACAGCCACATGCAGAAGAATGAAACTAGACCTTTTTTTACACCATACACAAAAATAAACCCAAAATGGATGAAAGACCTCAATGTGAGACAGGAATCCATCAAAATCCTAGAGGAGAACACAGGCAGCAACCTCTTCAACCTCAGCTGCAGCAACTTTTTGCTAGACACGTCTCCAAAGGCAAGGGAAACAAAAGCAAAAATGAACAATTGGAACCTCAAGATAAAAAGCTTCTGCACAGCAAAGGAAACAGGCAACAAAACTAAAAGACAACCTAGGGAATGGGAGAAGGTATTTGCAAATGACATATCAGATAAAGGGCTGGTATCCAAGATCTATAAAGAACTCATCAAACTCAACACCCAAAATCAGATAATCCAGTCAAGAAATGGGCAGAAAACATGAACAGACATTTCTCCAAAGAAGACATACAAATGGCCAACAGACACATGAAAAAATACTCCATATCACTTGGCATCAGGGAAAGACAAATCAAAACCACAGTGAAATACCCCCTCACACCAGTCAGAATGGCTAAAATTAGCAAGACAGGAAACAACAAATGTTGGCAAGGATGTGGAGAAAGGGGAACCCTCTTACACTGTTTGTGGGAATGCAGGATGGTACAACCACTCTGAAAAATGATATGGAGTTTCCTCAAGAAGTTAAAAATAGAGCTACCCTTCGACCCAGCAATTGCACTACCGGGTATTTACCCCAAAGATACAAATGTAGTGACCTAAAGGGGCACCAGCACCCCAATGTTCATAGAAGCCATGTCCACAATGGCCAAACTGTAGAAAGAGCTGGATGTCCATTGACAGATGAATGGATAAAGAAGATGTAGTGTACATATATACAAGGGAATATTACTCAGCCATCAGAGAGGTTGAATACTTATAATTTACATTGACTTGGATGGAACTGGAGGGTATTATGCTGAGCAAAATAAGTCAATCAGAGAAAGACAATCATATGTTTTCACTCATATGTGGACTATAAGAAACAGCGCACAGGACCATTGGGGAAGGGAGAGAAAGCTGAATGGGAAGTCATCAGAGAGGGAGAAAAACCATGAGAGACTCTTAACTATAGGAAACAAACTGAGGGTTGCTGGAGGGGAGGTGGGTGGGGGGTGGGGTATTGGGTGATGGGCATTAAGGAGGGCATGTGATGTGATGAGCACTGGGTGTTATATGCAACTGATATATTATTGAACACTACATCTGAAACTAATGATGTACTATAAGTTGGCTAATTGAATTTAAATAAAAAACAAAAATAAATAGTAAAGGAGGCCTGTTGTGTGTAAGGAAGGAGAGTCATCGAAGTTGGGAACATTTCCTTTGTTTTATACTCAGACTTCTCAGCCAAGGCTGATGGCTTGCTTGATGGTGCCAAATGCCAGGGAGCATCCAGACACTGACTTCCTGCTCTACATGGTACCTTCCCCCCACCCACCTGAGTGCTGTCCACCCATTCTCCCCGCCTCCCTGCCTATCCTGCTGAAGAGCCAATGGCAGCTCCGTGGAAGTTGATCTTGCCTTCCAAAGACCCTAGAGGAGCCAGCAGTAGGTTGTTGTAGGTCATTGTAAGGCTTGCCTCTTGCACCAGCTGTGGTCCCCTTTGTCGATACTCAGTCCCTGCAGCTTCCCATAAGGAAAGGGAATGACTTCCTATGGGCTGGATATCCCACTTACCCTCTCTCTAGGTCCCAAGCTTTCCCATGGCTTTAAACCTTGCAGCCAGCTCTGATGCTGAGGCAATTTTGGAGACATGCCTTCACAGCCCACAGTCAGATCTGCTTCTTCACCCTCATGCCTGGTGCTCTATGTGGATGCCTGGAGGAGCTGGTGACTGGCTGGATGTCTTTCTCTCTCTCCATGCAGCTAGCCTGGGCTTCCACACAGCACCATGTTCTCAGGGTAGTCAGAATTTTACCATCTTGGCTGGCTTCCTCCACAGTGTGTGTCTTAAGAAACCCAAGTGGAAGATGTGAGACTTTTTGTAACCTAGTCTTAGAATCTGCAGAGTGTCACTTCCACCACAGTCTATTGGTCAAAATGTGAGTCACAGGGCCAGCCCAGATTTAAGGGGTGGGAACTACATGAGGGTATGAATACCATGAAATGGTGTTCATTGGGGAGCCATCTTTGGAGATGACTTACCACAGCAACCTCACAGGATTGAGTGGGGTTATTAGAGGTGTCAGGAGAAGGCAGTGCCCCCTACAGGTGATATTCATATCATTCTCCTTTCGTTTTTCTTCCTGTTCACTGGACTGTTGTTTTTCCAGCAAATTCTCTTACACACACATTTCAGCCAGAGACTGGTAGTAGGAGTGAGGTTTAAGCAGAAAGCAAGAGTGACCTCACCCAGAAGTCAAGGGAAGAACCTCCTTTGGCTCTGAAATCCAGTGCTTCTTTTTCAGTACCATGTCCTCCCCAAACCTAACCCACTGGCTCCCTGATGTCTTATGAGTGAAGGCCGAAGTTTCTGAGACTTGACATACCCAAGAGCACAGAAATACCAGGGGCCTTCCACCAGACTCCCTTATGAGCACACAAGGCTTCTGAAAAAACAGTATCCAAGGGAAGTTGCTGTGGTGGAATCCAATGACCTCTTTATTAATGGCAGTTGAGGCAAAACTGTGATTTCTGAATTATCCCACGGGGCACACGGGAGATGTGTTCTTCAGTGGGAGTGCAAAACTCTTTTTCAGGAGCACAAAAATAATTTATAATTTAATCACCACTGCCCACTGTCTCTATCCATTCCCAGTAAGAGGCACTTAAACCTTCTGTGTACATCCAGTCTTTTCAATAGAGCCAGAGACCAGACCTGGTTATAGTTCAAACTTCTCAGAATAAGAATCCCATTGAGTGTGGTGCTTCCTGTCAGAGAGGTCATTGTTGACCTTGAGTGGGCATCTGGTCGAGACCACTCCACTGGACAGCTCCAGCGAGCCATCTTGAGCCCTGCAGAGCTCAAACCTCAGGTCACCACCTGCAAACTTGGTCCCTAAACCTGAGCCTTGGAGATATTGCCATGCAATTCTAATTCAAATTTTAATCATGAATCCAGACTTTTAAGTCACAGTGCCAAGCACATGGTTGGGGTGACACACAGCAGGTACTCAAAGAATATTTGTTGAATCACTGAGTGAATGAATGAAGTCCAGAGATACAAAATGACTTGTCTAGGTTCACACGATGAAATAGCGAAGTCGTTTCCTTCTCCCTCTTGCTGTCCCTTGGAAGTACTTAGTTTAAGGTTGATACGATTCTTGTGGTGCTGATCTCTCTCTTCCCAACATTCTAAGTATCTGTGCATGCCCCTTACCTTTCCTGTCAGGCAATAAGCTCCTCAAGGGCAGATGTTTTCTATACACTCCTCCATATCACTTAGGAAGCCAAGCTGAGCATCTTGCCTACAGTAAGAGGTCAACAATGTGTGTTCCCTCTGATGCTGTAAGTGTATAGAGCTTTTTGTGGCTTCCCTCACTGTGTTGCTGTAAGTTTTTTTGGTTACTTTTTGCTCTTGTTGGTACCTTCTAATTTGTGGCTTCAAAACTGCCAAAGGTAAGAAATCAAAAGCCAAATTAGGTATGTGTGTGTGCTCACAGACACATGCACACACACACACACACACACACACACACACACACAGAGTCAATTCTTGTTACTTGTGGTGGTGGTTATGTTCTGTGAAGTCACCATGAGCACTGAATTGGCCACTACTAAACCACTGCTCCTGGAGGAAATACAGAGTTAGATGCCTGCCAACCTTCAGTCACAACACAGAACAATCCAGAGTCAGAGGCAGATAGTCTGAGTCCTGACAATGTGGTCCAAACCTGATCTACCCCTTGACATATTAACTTTGTGAGCCAGCAAATAAGTCAGTATGAGTCACCTTTTTTGTCATTTCTATGTGAACGAGTCCTGATTAATTTACCCACTTAATAAAAAAATGCCTTTTTATTATATTCTAGAAATGAGATATAACCGATGTTGCTTTATTGTCAATGATAGAAAGCTCTCTACCTAATGAGTCATTTTATAAAGATAGCCCTTATGCAGTCAACCTCCCTGACACACAGGCATACAGAAACATTTATTGTGCTCCAACTGTGTACAAGGCACTGGAGTGTGCTTTGGAGATTACCAAATGAATACAAAAAGCCTAAACCTTCAAAGACATCATGGTTTAAACTCTTTTAAACACCTAAATTTTTTTTTCTTTTAATTAATGAGGGAAAGAAAAATTTATTCTTATTGCTTATTTCACTTAGCTATTGCTATAATAGTGCCACATAGAAAAAACAACCATAAAGTCTTGGTGACACAGAGTAGCAACCTGTGCATGGGCTGGGGTGGCTTGGAGAACCCCAGCTGGGCTCACTTTTAGGTCTGAGGTTGACTGGGTTTTGACTGATCTAGACTGGGCATCACTGGGAAGCTCTACTTCCTGCAGGTAGACTGGGATGCTTCAGCATCCAGCTACAAGGGCTGGGGGCGGGAATATGTGGGAAATATTCCACCCATTTCTCATGCTCCTTCCACCAGTGGTCTAGCCAGGCATGTTCTTCTCATGGTGATAGCTGAGGCCTTCTAAGTCATAGACTCACTTTCACCTTGTTCTGTTGGCTAAAGCAAGTCACATGGACAAGCCTAAAGTCAAGGGGGGGCAGGGAAATAATCTGCTCTTTCAGTGGGAGAGATTGCAAAGACCTATAACAAAGGACATGGATATAGAAGGGTGAAGAATTGGAGCCAATAATGCCATCTACTATACTCATTTATTGATCTTAGATCTGCCTCCTAGAAATCCACTTGAGCTTAACAAAAGGGAGAATTGCTCACTTAAAGTGGCTTCCTAGTCTGCTTTGGAGTTGCTCCTCAGATGAACTTAGAGATCTTCCTAGGGCTCTTTCCTTTCTGGGCCTCACTGTCCTAGAACGGGGAGCATGGCAGGAGTCATCTGTCTTTGAAAGGGCCCAGAAAGATGTCACTGGTGCCTTCATAATGTACTCTTATCATAAGCTCCCTGGAGGTGGGGCTCTGCATCACTCCAAGCTGCATTCTGTAAATCGCTAAGTTCCAGAGAAGCCAATATTAATGGCAATGCATTACGTATGAATTTATCTTGAATTTGTGGACTTCTTTCCAAAACCACCCTGAGAAACTGTTTGCATCAGGCTAGTTTTGCTCATTCCTTTGGTAGGACTGTCATCTGGTAATAGGATTAGACAGGCTACATTATTGCCTTTAATGTCTTGCTAGAGAGAGATTGATTTTCTCGAAGTGAAGTACGAGGCATCCTTTCTATTAAGCAAATTAAACTGCTTAGGTCAGAAAGGCTATAAGAAGGAGCAGTGGCGTGCTGATAAACCAGCTCTCTGGATGAAAAAGCCCTGATTTGTAGTATTTGTCAATTTCTGTGGCATAAACACTCCCCCGATGGCTGCTTTCAAGCTGCTTTCAAGCTGCCAACACGGTGATGTCCCTGGACACTGCCTTGAGAAGAGATGCGCCTGAACGGGTCTGCTCTGCTACCCGACTACCTGCATGGCTGTGCTGTGGAGATGGGAAAATGGGTTCATTTCCTGGGTGTTCCTTGAGGGAGAGGAAGTGGCATTTGTGTCCTGTGTGTCTAATTTTTGTAGAGGTTAAAGTCAGCACTAAATCAATCAGGATGAATCCAGAGTGCTGACAAAAGGGCTTTGCTGGAATGGGGCTATAGAAAGTAATAGTAACACTGACTACGTTTTCTTCCTGGTGCCTACACACCTGGCCCTTTCCTCAATCAGCGTGATTACACCACAACTCTATTGGAGAATCTGAAGCACGGATAGTTCAGTGGCATGCCCCAGGCCACACTAATTAAGTAGAAACTGAGATTTGAACCCAGAGTCCTTGTTTGGTCCTGAATCTCTCCTGACACTCTCTCAGGACCCAGGGAGCTTCAGGATGGGACTGTGAGCTCCTGCTTACCTTCACATGTACTGCTCCCTTCATCCAGGTGCCCTTGTCCTCTTTCTCCATTTAGCAAATGAATACTTCCCCTGCAAAACACAGGGATGAGAATCATCCTCTCCAAGTGTGAGTGTGTGTCTGCCTGCCTGTGCTATGACTCATACTTGAAGCCAATACCAGGCTCCATCCAGAGATGCGCAAACCAGCCTTACACTAGCTAGCTCACAAGAGCCATTTGGTAAATCATCAGGCATTCCGCAGACCATTATTAAAACTCAAATTACATAAACTTACAATGAAATGTACTATGTTAAAAATAAAGGGAACAAATACTGGTCACTCATCACTTCCTAATTGTTTTACTATAATCTGTGCTCTTGGGGTTACTTATGTCTCTAGTATCCACATAGTAGAAAAGTCCATCTCATGGTGGCTACTGTGCATCTCTTCCTGACTCCATGTTGAGTGACATCACATTGGTATCTTGAAATCTTTTATGGTGGGAATATTTATACAATGGAAATGAACAAATGCTGCAAAACAGGGTTTGGTTTGCTGTTTTGTTGATTGGCTAGGCTTTAAAAAGTAATGGAGAAAATATTAATAAGACAGATTAAACTTAAAAGTGTGTTGCATCTGTAACTGCTACATTGTGAATAGCACAAAGCTTAAAGACATTTTTTTCCAATATTTGAAACCTATTATTCATTTCAGGAAAGAAGTTGCTCATATCATTGGTGAACAACATGGCATTCCAACATACAGCTTTGTACCACTTTTGTCTTACTCATTAATGTGAATAAAAATATCAACCAGCATTCACAATAGAACTGCACTCATATGTCAATTGTAACCACAGGTACAAGAGTTAGACAAAAATCAATGAAAGCAGCTTTCATTTTCAGCCAAGATGGGGAAACAGGGACCGGACTCACCCTCCCACCTAAAACAACAACCAAAAATGGATAGAATATGTGAAAAATGGTTCATGGTATATCAGAAAGGACAGTGAGAAAGAGAGAGGAAACATGATTACCCAGCTTGCTGTCTGAAGAGATTTCAAGGCAGTGAAACAGAGGAGGGGGCCCGTCGGTGGGGTTGGGGACAGAACCTGGTGGGCTCTCTGAGTTGAGGAGATGGAGGTGGAAGTCTGGAGAGGCCAAGGAGGTGGTCCTCCCAGAGTACCAGGGAAGAGAGAGCTATTCAGCAGATAGTCTGTGGACATCTTCAGAGAGTGTCCTTCCAGTATTCAGCTGCCTGCTGATCAGCATGATAGCTGTGCACTACCTGGTCTTTACTTGACTCGGGTTAAAACCTGTAGGGTTATCCATAAATAAGTGCTACAGACTCTGTCTACCTCAGTATGATAGACTAAAATTTACATATGAGTAGTTTGAGATTGGATGTCTCCTTGCACATGATAAAATATGGTAGGTTAAGTTTAAGTATCAGTAGACGCCCTTTAAAGTAATTCACCTGGACCATGAAAAAGCCAGATTTATTCACAACACATCTGAGATGCAGCATCATTAAAGGAGAGAGGTCAAATGACAGGCGGTACTTTGCAATGTATCAATAGCTAATGGAAATATATATATGCAAGATGCAGGTGTCTATATACATACACATGTGGGGGTCAGCCTGGGTCCGGTAGCTGGACATGAGGTTGCTGTGCCTCTGGATTCAGAGTCATGGACAAGCTGGACAGAATTCTTATTTCTCCATGGCACTTAGTTAAAAGCATTTACTAAGACTTGTGATAATGATGTTAGCGTGCTGACCATCAGGCTGAATGGCAGGGCAGAATGCACAGGGGTAGACACGGCCACTGAGGTTGGGAGCACAGAGTCCCAGTACTGCAGCCTCTGAGCATGGGAGGGAGTAAGTTGGCTTTGTCATTTCCCTGGAGTGTCACTCTTAGTTCTTGGTTGCTAAAATTATGTTTATATAATGCCTCTAAATTCCAGTCATCAAATTTGTGTATAAAGTCACAGAGTCACATAGAGACTGTAAATCTTACTGCTACTAAAACTACCTTTTTTTTCCCCAGGCTATTTGTCAACTGTGCCACATGCTTTTCCATACATCATCTCAATAGGGGCGAAAGGTTACTTAAGCTGAAATGCAGGCTCAGAGGGAGAGTTACTTCATGAGATCTCTCACAATCTCCCAGTGATGTCTGTCTTACTCTAAAGCTTGCATTTTTAACTTTCACATTCCATAATGGTTCTTAAGGAACAATACTATAAACCATTATTATTTGCATAGTGCTTTACTGTTAACCATTAAATCAGATTTAATCATTTAATCATTCGCACACTCAAAACCATCCTGTTGCGTAGGTACCTTTCACCCCATTGCGTAGGTGAGGAAACTGAGCTTTAGGCAGGTTGCGTGTCTTGTCCTTTGGAAGTTGCGTGGGATGTGGCAGAGCTGGAATCCAATATTACTGCAAGGAGGAGAGAGTGTTCTTATATAAAAGACCAGACTGAGTTTGGTATGGATTATTCAGGAGAATATTAGTATACAGAATTGTTCTCAGCAGTAGTTGGAGAAAAGGGAGAGGTACTTCAGACTCTGCGATGTCTACAGTGCTGTTGTCACTTCAGGGAGCCACTTGGAAAAGACCCTTATTTTACACCATATACAAAAATCAACTCAAAATGGATTAAACAGTTAAATGTAAGTATAAATAAATAAATAAATAAATAAAACTCTTCATGACCCTGGTCTTGGCAATGACTTCATGGATATGACACTAAAGGAACAGGCAACAAAACAAGTAAGTGTCGAACTGAAAAGCTTCTGCACAACAAAGGAAGTAATCAGTAGTGGAAAGGGAACCTATGGAATGGGAGATAATATTTGCAAACCATCTATCTGATAAGGAGTTCATATCCAAAATACATAAAGAACTCAAACAACAAAAAACTTACAACCTTATTAAAATATGAGCAAAGAACTTGAATAGACATTTCTTCAAAGAAGACAAATGGCCACAGATATGGCAGGTGAGAATTCTACCACAGAACCAATGCTCCAGCTGAAAAATGGCCAGGTGTATGAAAAGATGCTCAACATCACTCATCATCAGGGAAATGTCAACGAAACCACAATGAGATACCATCTCCCACCTGTAATGGTGGCTATTATAAAAAACAAAAACAAAAACAAAAGACGACAAATGTTGGCAAAGATGTGGGAAATTGGAACCCTTGCATACCATTGGTGGAAATGCAAAATGATGCATCAACTATGGAAAACAGTATGGAGGCTCCTGAAAAGCTTAAAAATGGTGCTACCATATGATTTGGCCCTCTCACTTCTGAGTATTTATCCAAAAGAATTGAACTCAGGATCTTGAATCAGTTATCAGCACCCCCATGTTCACTGAAGCACTGTTCACAGTAGCTGGGAAAAGGAAAGAAACATTAATATCCATAGACAGATATACAAATCAAGAAAAGATGGTGTGGACACACAATGGGATACCTTTCAGCCTTAAAAAGGAAGAAAATCTACCATTTGCAACAACATGGATGGACCCTAAGGACATTTTGCTAAGTGAAATAAGCCAGCCACAGAAACACAAATACTGCATAATTCCATTTATAGGAGTTATCTAAAATGGTCAAATTCATAAGATCAAAGACTGGAATGGTGGTTACTGGGAGCTGGGGGGAGAGGGAGATCGGAAGTTGCTAACTGATAGGCATAAAGTTTCAGTTATGTAACATGAGCACACTCCAGAGATCTGCTAACAACATTGTACCTGTAGTCAACAGTATTGTATTGCATGCTTAAAATTTAAGAGGATAGATCTTATGTTGAGTGTTCTTAACACAATAAAATATTTTAAATGAACAAACAAACAAAACCACTTGACCTCTCAGAGCAATGCCAAAATGGGGAGAAAAAAGTAAAGAAAAAAAAAGAAGGAGGGGCGCCTGGGTGGCTCAGCTGGTTAAGCGTCTGCCTTCCGCTCAGGACATGATCCCGGTGTCCTGGGATCAAGCCCTGCGTCAGGCTCCCTGCTCTTGCGCTCTTGCTCTCTCTCCCTTCCTTTCTCTCTCTCTCTCTCAAATAAGTAAATAAAATCTTAAAAAAAAAAAAAAGAAGGAAACACAAGGACTACCTACTCAGATCTGGAATATTTTCTTTGGCCTCCTGCTTAAGAGAGCTGGGCCTCCAGATTCAGATGGTCTGGGTTACAGTTCTAGCATTGTCCCTTCTGGATTGGGTATTTTGAAGCAATGTACTTAACCTAAGTTTATCCAAATGCCATTTGAGAAAAACCATGCCTCACAGGGTTGCTGGAGGTTGAAACAGATGATCCGTGAGATCAAGCATCTAGTGTGGTCACTGTTCTTGGGAGGGTTGTTTCCAAAGCGAGTTTAGGCTGAGCAGACTCTGAGGGTCAGAGAGAGCAGTCACCTGCTATCTCGTGCATGGTGTCCGTGGGAATGGTGAGTGCTGAGGGGACATGGAAGGGGTGCTGGCAGCTGGCGGTATCTGGCTGCAATCCCATCAGGTGATGGATGATGGGGGCCTGTTCTCAGAGGTCTGTATGCTGGGATAAGGTGAGATGCCCTACAAAGCTGGCACATGGGGTATTAGTGCCAATGTGTCCTCTCCATCCTCCTGGAGGGCTGACCATGTGCCACCATGACTCCACCTCAGTGACAGTGGGCTGTGCTTAGAACTCTCCTCTTTCTCAGTAAGTATAACTCAGCGAACATTCCTCACCCCATTAAATATCTAGGTTTCCATTCTACCCTCTGCTTTCTCAACATCACATGCAGTCCTTTGTTATTTTAAGAAGTGAAATTACTCAGCCGAAATTTGTTTGAAGAATATTGCCACTCGGAGATGTTGGAAGACTTGCATAGGGAATCCCAATTATTTTAACTCAAAAGTAATAAAGCTTTAGGTATTAAAAATACTCTACAGTTTAAACATTTCCATTTTAATTGGCTTCATGCTCCTACACAAACACATCACATTTATTTTTTATTTATTTTTTTAAAGATTTATTTACTTATTTGTCAGAGAGAGAGAGAGAGAGAGAGAGCACAAGCAGGGGGAATGGCAGGCAGAGCAGGCAGAGGGAGAAGGAGGCTCCCTGCTGAGCAAGGAGCCAGATGCTGAACTTGATCCCAGGACCCTAGGATCATGATCTGAGCCAAAGGCAGATGCTTAACAAACTGAGCCACCCAGGCATGCCCATATCACAGACATTTAGAACGTGACATCATTACATAATATTCTGGGAGTCTGGGTACCTGAGTTCTGGTTGTGGCGATGATTCGCTCCCTAGTGCCTTTGGGAAAAACAGTTTAGACCCCTGAACCTAGTTAAGAGGAGGGATTTGGGAGAACCTTTTTTTCAATCTCTCTTAACTTTTAAAAATTTAACTAAATGCAAAATATTTTTTGTAATAAAAGGAATGACAAATACATGAGATCTTATATTCCCTACACAGCTTAAGAATTGAAATCTTAACAATTTCTTTGAAGCTCCTGTGGACCCTCCCTTATCCTATCCATCTTCAACCCCTTACCCAGAGGTAATCACTATCTTGAATTTTCTGTTTATGATTACTTGGCTTTTATTTATAGTTTTATTACATATGTAAGCATCCCTATGCAATATGTTTCATTCTGCATGTTTTTTACTTTATGATTTGATTCATACTGTACATATTCTACTGGGACTTGCTTTGCCCCTCAACTTTGTTTTTGAGATTTTCCCATTTTGTTTTGAGTTGCTGTAGGTCACTCGTTTGCATTGTAGTTGTCCATTTACCATCTAATTTTAACGTTTTTATTTGTCCACTTTTCTTTTTTTTCTCTATTCTTGCATTTTTTTTTCCTGGATTGTTTTCCTTCCTTGAACCCTACCCCCTACTCCTTTTTTAAAAACTCCTTCAATTGATTTGGAAGGTCTGTATTCCACACTTGTTCTCTATGACTTCCTCTTTTTCCATCAACCAGAGAAGTCTTTCTGCTTTTAAAGGGGCCATATGATTGGATCAAATACCTGGATAGTCTCCCTATCTTACGGTCAGCTGTGTCATAAAACATGGCACAATCATAGGAGTGATACCTCATCATTCTCACAGGTTCCATGGATTAGGGCAGAACATCTTTGGGGTGTCATTTCAGAAATTGTACCACAGTTTGTGACAATTTGACTGATAGAGTAGGTCAGAAATGCTCTGTATGGCATCTAAGCCTAGGTCAGGAGAGATGGCTCAGCCTTCCTCCTTGTGCACTGGAATACTATTGCTTGGAGCTCTGCAGCATCACATAAGAAGCCAACTAACCTGGGGCCACCATGTTGTGAGGAAGCCCAGGTAGGCACTCTGGATGGCAGTCCTAAGTTCTGTGGCAACCCAGGCCAGGCCCCAGACCAGAGAGGAAACTGGCCTTAGGTGACTCTAGCTCCCAGCTGTTGAGTCTCTCCCAGTCTTCAAGGTCCCCCTGGTTGAGGTTCCAGACATAGAGGAGCAAAAACAAGATACCACCTCTGCACTTTATTCAAACTCCTGACCCATGTAATGGAGAACATAATAAAATGATGGTCTTACTTTCTACATCGGGAGTAATCTGTTACACAGGAATAGTAACTAGGGCAAATCTGAAGGTAGAAAAAAACATTAAAAAATTCTCACTGACCTTTACTGAAGAGCTGGGTGGGGCGAGGGGCCCTGCTGACCAGAACCCCTCCCTCGGGAGTTCTAATATATGGTGACAAATTCAAGGAGCTAAACTCATTTTAAAAACATTTGTTATTTACAGTTACCCTGTGCTGGACATGAGGCGAGGTGCTGGAAATATGGGTCCTGGACAGCGGGGGAGAACATCGCTCCCCTCCCCGGGCTTGAAGGTTAATGAGGAGAAACTGACAGTGAAAATCCAAAACTTATGCATTCAAGATAGTTTTAGATAATGACAACTCTTACAGGGCAAATGGAACTTTCAGGTAATGATAACTCCTACAGGGTTAGGTGAGCCCCAACGTGGTGGAGGGGAGACCACTTCTGGTTGGGCCGTGAAGGAAGGTCTGTCTGAAGGGGTAGCAGCTGAACTCTGAAAGACAGTCACTTCTGCTCTCATCCTTGTTTTGAAAATGTGAATTTGTCCCCATGAGATTGTTATATCAGGAAACAAGTTTCGAATTTGCTCATGGGATTTCATCTGTAAAAACACTAGGTGCATGCAGACAACAGTTTTTTCTGTCTTCAGATTTGCGCCCAGCTGAACTGAGCTGTGTAGGAATCACAAAAGACAACCACGGGGCCCCCAAACATCCACCAGCTTCCTCAGTTCAACACATGTGCTGTGAGCCACGCGGTCCAGGTCTAGCTGAACAACTTCTGTCTGATTTCAGATAACCTCCTTCATCCCATTTGCCATAATCCACAAGTTGTAGCCCTCCTGATGTCCACTTCCCCTAGCAAACTTCAGGCCCTTTTCAAGGGTAAGTGACACATTTATTGTCATATTTATGTATTTCTTAACCATTTATATGTGCAAAAACTACTATTTTTATTAGGTTCCAATCTTTTAAAATTTTATTCAGTTCCAATGTTTTTGAATGTGTCACTGACATTTTTGAACACTGTATCCCTACCCCCATGTCCCCCATAAATCCCGGTGGTTCTGACGCATAATTTTGCACACACGGGGATTTTAGGAACACACAGGTCTTGTAGCAGAGTCGACTGTACAAGAAGGACTATACAAGATCCTGTGAAGACTCCGGGACATCAAGTGTCCCAGAGGCAGAAAGGAGCTTCATGCATCTAAGGAACAGGATGACCGCATGGACACGGCAGAGGGGAACAAAAGAAATAAGACAGCCGTGAGGGCGAGATCATCTGTGGCCTTATAGTGCATAGGAAGGAGTTGGGATGAGACACAATGGAGGGATTACATACAGCATCAGCCGCAGAAGAGTTGAGCTGCATTGGAGAGGAGCAATAGAGGGGAAGGAGACCCGGGGCCAGCTGTGTTCTCACCAATGCTGCCCCCTGTGGGCGGGCGAGTGCAAATCCTCTTAGGGAAGCCCCAGGATGGGAAGTGGGTTGGTTTCCTCCAAATTCAATCCTCTTCTTCCACGTTATACCAGGGCCTAGCCCAGTGCTCAGCGACTGACTAGGAGAAACGTGGCAATTGTCGTGGATGGCATCTTCACCATTACCCAATCCCACCTCCACTCTGTGAGGGGCATGGTTTATCCATGTTCACAGTGGAGAAGCTGGAACTGGAAACCAAGTCTAATTTTTAATTGATTGGCAGTGTGGCTAAAGGTACATATTTTCAATTTCCTGGAGCGGGAAAAGGAGGGAGCAATGCCTCACATTACTAAATATTTAATAAGGGTGGCTCAGTCAGTTGAGGGTCTGTCTTTGGCTCAGGTCGTGATCCCCAAGTCCTGGGATTGAGCCCTGCATGGGGCTCCCTGCTCAGCGGGGACTCAACTTCTCCCTCTGCCCCCCCCCACTCATGAGGTCTCTCTCTCTCTCAAAAATGAATAAATAAAAAATCTTTTTTAAAAACCCTAAATATTTAATAATACCCACATTGAAGGGATTTAAAGAAATCATGTTTCTTGCTACCAATATCTTGTTCATAAGAGTTACAAACTTCTTTGACTGCATACTGGAAATTTTCCATTTTGGCCTTATTTCCACTCAGAAAGGTTTGAGTCCTTGACTTTCTAGTGGTCTGGAGGACAAAGTGGTGCTCTCTCTTTGATCTCCCTTTGACTGGCAGTCCATAGCAATCCTGAGAAGTTTTTTTTTTCTCAACACCAGCATGAAGTTTTAACAGGGTTGTTATGTAATTGGTGGAGGGATTCCAGTTGGGAAGCAAATGGTTGAAGAGAAATAAGAATAGCTTTATCCTATAGGCAGGGAAACTGAGGCAGTGGGAGACGGGGAAACAATGCATTACCTCTATTCCTTTTTCCCACCACCTCACTTCCTAAGCTACTCCTTACCCAGATTGAGAGGGACCAGCATCCTCCAGGGGTTAGTTCTCAGTCAAAGCAATAAAGGTCCTGGCGAGCTCTTCCTTGGGCATTTAGTTTCTTTACATTCTATGGCTACTGTTCAGGGATTCCATAATGAAACAGAAGTCTCTCTTGGTCTTCACTGAGGCTTGCCCTCCTTAACTGTCAATACCCCTCCTTCTTCAGAAAGGGACCTAGCGGGGGAACTCACAAGGATCTTCGCTCTGATCTGCCAAGTTCATTCCATCATGACTGCTTGTCTTCCTGCTCATCCATCATCCAAATCCCATACATTATTTAAGGCCTGAATATTTCTTGCTTTTTCCGTGAATATTCCCCCAACTATTCCAGCACATACTGACTCCCCATCTATGCATTTCTGTAGCCTTTATGTTCAAGTTAGGAATTTTTATTTATAAAGAACAGACTGACACTCAGATGAGTTCAAGATAAACAAAATACAGGTGGAATATGGGAAATTTATATAAGAATACAGAAAGGAATAGAAATGGCTGAATAAGTAGGTTTCAGGATGGGTGTGAACTGGTCAGTCCTGAGAATGGGGCTGGCCTCTACTGCCTCTCCAACTCTTTATTCCTCCTTAAACCCCTCCTTCTTTACTTCTCTCTGTTACCTTTATCCAGTCCTTCCTTGCCAATATTCTTCTGAGCTCTACTTTCTCATATCTTTGGTGTGCAAATGGCCCCAGATGGCTCCCCTGTCCTCAACTCTCTCTGTCCATTGGCACCTATAACTGACCAAGAATCTACCTCTCAATCTCTTATTCTAATCTTTGGGACAAGAAGACTTTTGTTGACCCAGATCATCCTTTTGAACCAGGGGCCACAGACCATGAGTCTGGACAGCCAATGGCTCACTCCCCTTGGGTCAGGTGTCTACCCTGGCTCAGTCAATTGTGACCTCCAAAATTAAGGTGCATTGTGTGATGTCCATTGATCTGGGCGAGTGGAAGGAGGCTTCATTAAAGAAGTGTCTGCAGAGTGGGGGATAAATTGGCATCTTTAATACAACTTATGTTCTGTTTCACAGACTATAATACTTAATGGTCCTTGTAATGCTTCATATGTCTTAATCTTATCTCCTTTATGAGATCGGTTCCAGTTGGCCCATCTATCAAATAGTCCCTATTTGACCCACATTCTCCACAGTATTGTTGGGAGGACCAGCACAACTGGTGTCTGCTTTAAATAGAAAATGTCAGCCTGAGTGTCCAGTGAAGAGCAACTGATTAAATAAACTACGTCAGTACTGGGAGTAGGAGACCTGGATTTCGTCTCCTCTCAGGAATTCAGCTGGTTAGGGATCAAACCATTCTGAACACCTACAAACTCAACAGGAGATCGAAGAAAAGAATAGCAACAACTCTCTGAACAGAAAAGCGACCACTTTCTGGAAGGTAGGACGTGCGGAGAAGTGAATCCGAGGCGATATTCGGGAGGATAGACGGCGGGGGAGGGGCCTCCGTCGGCCGCTTCTGGCAAGTGACAGAGCCGCGGAGCACAAAATCAGAACTTTTAGAAGTCGGCTCCACTGAGGGACGTCACTCTGGTGGCGAAGTGGGGGGTGGAACCCTCACGGGACAGTGTGGTCTCAGGACCCTCGGGGTCACAGAAAGACCGGGGGTGCCTGAGTGTGGCAGAGCTCCCAGGTATCGGAGCAGGGAAGCCGGCTGCAGAGACGGAGCCCAGGCGCGGGCTCTCAGCTCGGGGTTGCTATAAACCGTGATCCGCGGCACAGGCGGGCCACTGCTCCTCCAGCAGGGACCCAACAAGCGGCAGATCCGGGGAGACTCACCTTCTTCCCCCGGGAGGAGAGGTGCGGGAGCGGTTTGGAGACTCCACCCGGGGTCGGGTGCCAGATAGAAAGGCGCAGTCACAGGCCGGGTGAGCGCGGAGTGTGGCCGGAGACCGGGGAGACGGGAGTGACTGACTGCTTTTCTCTGGGGGCTCGCTGAGGAGTGGGGCCCCGAGTTCTCGGCTCCTCCGGGGCAGAAATTGTGAGGCCGCCATTTTCACTCTCCGCCTCCAAAGCTGTACGGAAAGCTTGCAGGGAACAAAAGCTCCCGAGAGCAAACCCGAGCAGATTACTTAGCCCGGACCGGCAAGGGCGGGGCAATTTTGCCTCCGGCAAAGACATTTGGGAACCACGGCAACAGGCCCCTCCCCCAGAAGATCAGCGAGAACAGCCAGCCAAGACCAAGTTTACCGATCAATGAGAACGGCAGAACTCCAGCGCTAGGGGAATACTGCACATAGAATTCATGGCTTTTTTACCATGATTCTTTAGTCTTTCAAAGTTAATTATTTTTTTTAACTGTCTTTTTTTCTTTTTTCTTTTTTTCTTTTTTTTTGAATTTTTCTTTTTCCCTTTTTC
>NW_022589725.1:30522623-30526016 GCF_004348235.1 Phoca vitulina
TATTTTTGGCATATATATATAAGTTGTTCTCTCTTTAAAATCTTGAGATAGTTTCTTCTAACAGATCAAAATATACTCTAAATCTCTAGTGTATGGTTTTTTTCTACTCCCCTGCCTGATCACATTCTCTCCCTTTTTTCTTTCTTCTTTTTTTTTTAATCCTCTTCTTTCTTTTTTCAAACAACTTATCAAATCCTTTTTTAAAATTTTTTATAATTTCCATCTTTACAGTCATATTCCATCCCTTCATCATATCAACCCTTATTTTTGTACATATATAAGTTTTTCTTTCTTTAAAATTTTGGGAGGGACTTTCTTTTAACAGACCAAAATACACCCAAAATCTAGTGTGTGGCACTGATCTATAAACCAGCCTGATCATATTTGATCATATTCTGTTTTTGTTTTGTTTTGTTTTGTTCTGCTTTTGTTTGTTTTTATCTTTATCTTTTTCTTTTTTCTTTTTTTTCTTTCTTTTTCTTTTTTCTCTCTTTCCCTTTTTTTTCCCACTGCTTCAGGTCTTTTCTGATTTGTTTAGAGTATATTTTCTGGGGACGTTGTTACTCTGCTAGCATTTTGTTCTCTCATTAATCTATTCTCCTCTGCACAAAATGACAAGACGGAAAAAATCACCTCAACAAAAAGAACAAGAGGTAGTACCGACTGCCAGGGACCTACTCAATACGGACATTAGTACGATGTCAGATCTAGAGTTCAAAATCATCACTTTAAAGATACTAGCTGGGCTTGAAAAAAGCATGGAAGTTATTAGAGAAACCCTTTCTGGGCGCCTGGGTGGCTCAGTTGGTTAAGCGACTGCCTTCGGCTCAGGTCATGATCCTGGAGTCCCAGGATCGAGTCCCGCATCGGGCTCCCTGCTCAGCAGGGAGTCTGCTTCTCCCTCTGACCCTCCCCCCCTCATGTGCTCTCTCTCTCAAATAAATAAATAAAATCTAAAAAGAAAAAAAAGAAAAAAAAAGAAACCCTTTCTGGAGAAGTAAAAGAACTAAAATTGAACCAAGTAGAAATCAAAAAGGCTATTAATGAAGTGCAATCAAATATAGGGGCGCTAACTGCTAGGATAAATGAGGCAGAAGAAAGAATCAGTGAGATAGAAGACCAAATGATGGAAAATAAAGAAGCTGAGAAAAAGAGAGATAAACAACTACTGGATCACGAGGGCAGAATTCGAGAGATAAACGATACCATAAGAAGAAACAACATTAGAATAATTGGGAGCCCAGAAGAAGAAGAAAGAGAGAGAGGGGCAGAAGGTATAATGGAGCAAATTACAGCAGAGAACTTCCCTAATTTGGGGAAGGAAACAGGCATCAAAATCCAGGAAGCACAGAGAACCCCTCTCAAAATCAATAAAAATAGGTCAACACCCTGACATCTAATAGTAAAACTTACGAGTCTCAGAGACAAAGAGAAAATCCTGAAAGCAGCTCGGGAGAAGAGATATGTAACCTACAATGGTAGAAACATTAGATTGGCAACAGACTTATCCACAGAGACCTGGCAGGCCAGAAAGGACTGGCAGGACATATTCAGAGCACTAAATGAGAAAAATATGCAGCCAAGAATACTATATCCAGCTAGGCTGTCATTGAAAATTGAAGGAGAGATAAAAAGCTTCCTGGACAAACAAAAACTAAAGGAATTTGCAAACACGAAACCAGCCCTACAAGAAATATTGAAAGGGGTCCTCTAAGCAAAGAGAGAGCCTAAAAGCAACACAGACCAGAAAGGAACACAAACAATATACAGTAACAGTCACTTTACAGGCAATACAATGGCACTAAATTCCTATCTTTCAATAGTTACCCTGAATGTACATGGGCTAAATGCCCCAATCAAAAGACACAGGCTATCAGATTGGATTAAAAAACAAGACCCATCAATATGCTGTCTGCAAGAGACTCATTTTAGACCCAAAGACACCCCCAGATTTAAAGTGAGGGGGTGGAAAACCATTTACCATGCTAATGGACACCAAAAGAAAGCTGGGGTGGCAAACCTTATATCAGACAAATTAGATTTTAAACCAAAGACTCTAATAAGAGATGAGGAAGGACACTATATCCTACTTAAAGGGTCTATCCAACAAGAAGATCTAACAATTGTAAATATCTATGCCCCTAACATGGGAGCAGCCAATTATATAAGGCAATTAATAACAAAAGCAAAGAAACACATCGACAACAATACAATAATAGTGGGGGACTTTAACACCCCCCTCACTGAAATGGACAGATCGTCTAAGCAAAAGATCAACAAGGAAATAAAGACTTTAAATGACACACTGGACCAAATGGACTTCACAGACATATTCAGAACATTCCATCCCAAAGCAACAGAATACACATTCTTCTCTAGTGCCCATGGAACATTCTCCAGAATAGATCACATCCTAGGTCATAAATCAGGTCTCAACTGGTACCAGAAGATTGGGATCATCCCCTGCCTATTTTCGGACCACAATGCTTTGAAACTAGAACTCAATCAGAAGAGGAAAGTCGGAAAGAACTCAAATACATGGAGGCTAAAGAGCATCCTACTGAAGAATGAATGGGTCAACCAGGAAATTAAAGAATAATTAAAAAAATTCATGGAAACCAATGAAAATGAAAACACAGCTCTTCAAAATCTTTGGGATACAGCAAAGGCAGTCCTAAGAGGAAAGTATATAGCAATTCAAGCCTTTCTCAAGAAACAAGAAAGGTCTCAAGTACACAACCTAACCCTACACCTAAAGGAGCTGGAGAAAGAACAGCAAATAAAGCCTAAACCCAGCAGGAGAAGAGAAATAATAAAGATCAGAGCAGAAATCAATGAAATAGAAACCAAAAGAACAGTAGAACAGATCAACAAAACTAGGAGCTGGTTCTTTGAAAGAATTAACAAGATTGATAAGCCCCTGGCCAGACTTATCAAAAAGAAAAGAGAAATGGCCCAAATCAACAAAATCATGAATGAAAGAGGAGAAATCACAACCAACACCAAAGAAATACAAACAATTATAAGAACATATTATGAGCAACTCTATGCCAGCAAATTAGATAACCTGGAAGTAATGGATGCATTCCTAGAGATGTATCAACTACCAAAACTGAACCAGGAAGAAATAGAAAACCTGAACAGACCCATAACCACTAAGGAAATTGAAGCAGTCATCAAAAATCTCCCAAAAAACAAAAGCCCAGGGCCAGATGGCTTCCCAGGGGAATTCTACCAAACATTTCAAGAAGAATTACTACCTATCCTTCTGAAACTGTTCCAAAAAATAGAAATGGAAGGAAAACTTCCAAACTCATTTTATGAGGCCACCATTACCTTGATCCCAAAACCAGACAAAGACCCCATCAAAAAGGAGAATTACAGACCAATATC